>NC_143254.1:59081507-59233022 GCF_984573655.1 Nuphar pumila
ACACATATATGCATGATTGAATCTCTATGATTTTTTTTTGACAGCCTTCGGACAAATATGCATGTTTGAATCACTATGAAATTTTATTGCCTGCGTTAAAGCACATATATTCATGATAGAATTACTATAAATCATTTTGATATTCTTAGAACACTTATATGCATGACTGAATCCCTATGAATTTTTTGGGACAACCATAGACACATATATGCATGATTAAATCACTATAAATTTTTCTTGACAGGCTTAGAACACATATATGCATGATTGAATTATTATGAGTTTTTTTTACAACCTTAGAACACATATATGCATGATTGAATCACTACAATTTTTTTTGACAATGTTAGAAAACATATATGCTCGATTGAATCAGAATAAATTTTTTTTGACAGCCTTCAAACAGATATATGCATTATTGAGTCACTATAAATTTTTTTTGAGAGCTTTAGAACTTCTATATAAATGATTGAATCACTATAATTTTTTTTGACATCCTTAGAATACATATATGCATGATTCAATCTCTATGAAATTTTTTGGATAACCTTAGAACACATATATGCATGATTGAATCACTATGATTTTTTTTGACAACCTTAGACACATATATGCATGATTAAATCACTATAAATTTTTATTGACATCCTTAGAACATATATATGCATTACTCAATTTCTATGATTTTTTTTTGACATCCTCAGAACACATATAAAAGATTGAATCACTATGAAATTTTTTTAACAGCCTTAGAACACATATATGCGTGATTGAATCACTATAAATTATTTTTGGACAACCTTATAATACATTTATATACATATGATTGAATCACTATGAATTTTTTTTTATAGCTTTAGAACACATATATGCACGATTGAATCACTATGAGTTTTTTTGGACAACCTTAGACACATATATGCATGATTAAATCAATATAAATTTTTTTGACTGCCTTAGAACACATATATGCATTATTAAATTACTATAAAAAAATTTTGACATCCTTGGAAAACATATATGCATGGTTGAATCACTATAAATTTTTTTGATAGCTTTAGAACATATATATGCATGATTGAATCTCTATAATTTTTTTGAAAACCTTAGGACACATATATGCATGATTGAATCACTATAATTTTTTCTGACAACCTTAGACCACATATATGCAAGATTGGATCACTATAAAAATTTTTTGACAACATTAGACCACATATATGCAAGACTGAATCACTGTAATTTTTTTTTGACAACCTTAGAACACATATATGCATGATTGAATCAGTATGAAACTTTTTTGACAACCTTAAAACACATATATGCAAGTTTTAATCACTATAAATTTTTTTTGACAGCCTTAGAACACATATATGCATGATTGAATAACTATAAAATTATTTTTACAACCTTTGAGAAAAATATATGCATGATTTACAACCTTTGACAAATATAAATGATTGAATCACTATGATTATTTTTTGGACAGCCTTGGAACACGTATATGCATGATTGAATCACTATGATTTTTTTTTTATAGCCTTAGAACAAATATGTGCATGATTGAATCACTATGAAATTATTTTGACAACCTTAGACACATATATGCATGATTAAATTACTATGAAATTTTTTTGACAACTTTAGACACATATATGCATGATTAAATCACTATAATTTTTTTTTTGACATCCGTAGACACATATATGCATGATTCAATCACTATGAAATTGTTTTGACAGACTTAGAACACATATATGCATGATTGAGTTACTATGAAATTTTTTTGACAGCCATAGAACACATATATGCAAGATTGAATCACTATGATTTTTTTTTACAACCTTAGACACATATATGCATGATTAAATCAGTATAAATTTTTTTGCTACCTTATAACACATATATGCATAATTGAATCACCTTAAATTTTTTTGACAGGCTTGGAACAAATATATGCCTGATTGAATCCCAATAAATTTTCTTTTGCAACTTTAGAACACATACATGCATGATTGAATCACTATGAAGTTTTTTTGACAGCCTTAGAACTCTTATATGCAGGATTGAATCACTACAAATTTTTTTGACAGTCTTAAAACACATATATGCATTATTAAATTACTATGAAATTATTTTGACATCCTTAGAACACATATATCCATGATTGAATCACTATTTTTTTCATAGCCTTAGAATACGTATATGCATGATTGAATCACTATAAATTTTTTTTTGACAACCTTAGAACACATAAATGAATGATTCAATCACTATAAAAAATTTTTGACAACCTTATAACACATATATGTATTCTTAAATCACTATAAATTTTTTTGACAGCCTTAGAACACATATATGCATGATTGAATCACAATAAATTTTTTTTGACAACCTTAGAATACATATATAAATGATTGAATCACTATTAAAATTTTTTTATAGACTTAGAACACATACATGCATGATTGAATAACTATGATTTTTTTTTGACAGCCCTAGAAAACATATGTAAATCTTTGAATCGCTAGGATTTTTTTATCCAGCATTGGAGCACATACATTCATGATAGAATATCTATAAAGCAATTTGACTTCCTTAGAACACTTATATGCATGATTGAATCACTATGAATTTTTTTTGACAGACTTAGAACTCTTATATGCTTGATTGACTATCTGCAAATTTTTTTGACATCCTTAGCACACATATATGCATTATTGAATTACTATGATTTTTTTTTGACATCCTTAGAACACATATATGCATGATTGAATCACTATAATTTTTTTTGATAGCCTTAGATCACATATATGCATGATTGAATCACTATAAATTTTTTTTTGACAATGTTTAACACATATATGCATGATTGAATCAGAAGGAAATTTTTTTGACTACCTTAGAACACATATATGCATTATTGAAATACTATGATTTTTTTTTGACATCCTTATAACGTATATATAATTTTTTTGACAATGTTAGAAAATATATATGCATGAGTGAATCACAATGACTTTTTTTTTACAGCATTAGACCACATATATGCATGATTGAATCGCTATAATATTTTTTGACAACCTTAGAATACATATATGCATGATTCAATCACTATGAAATCTTTTGGACAGCCTTAGAAAGCATATATACCTAATTGAATCACTATGAATTTTTTTTGACAACCTTAGAATACATATATGCTTGATTGAATTACTATGATTTTTTTTTTAAAACCTTAGACACATATGTGCATGATTAAATCACTATAACGTTTTTTTGACAGCCTTAGAAAACTTATATGCATTGTTGAATTACTATGATTTTTTTTGACATCCTTAGAACACATATAAATGATTGAATCAGTATGAATTTTTTTGACAAACTTAGAACACATATATGCATGATTGAATCACTATTTTTTTTTTGACAACCTTAGAATACATATATGCATGATTGAATCACTATGAATTTATTTTGACAATCTTATAACACATATATGCCAGATTGAATAACTATGATTTTTTTTTGAAAACCTTAGACACATATATGTATGATTAAATCACTATAATTTTTTTTGACAGCCTTAGAAGACATGTATGCATTATTGAATCACATTGAGAATTTTTTGACAGCCTTAGAACACATAAATACAAGATTGAACCGCCATGAATTTTTTTTGACAACCATAGAACTCTTATATGCAGTATTGAATCACTATAATTTTTTTTGTCAGCCTTAAAGCACATATACACATTATTGAATTACTAAGAATTTTTTTTGACATCCTTAGAACACATATATGCGTGATTGAATCACTATTTTTTATTGATAGCCTTATAATGGATATATGCATGATTGAATCACTATTTTTTTTTTGAAATCCTTAGAACACATATATGCATGATTGAATCACTATAAAATTTTTTGACTGCCTTAAAACACATATATACATTTTTAAATCACTATGAAATTTTGTATACAACCTTAGAACATGTATATGCATTATTGAATCTCAATAATTTTTTTTTGACAACCTTAGAACACATATATAAATGATAGAATCAGTATGAAATTTTTTTGACAGCCTTAGAACACATATATGCATGATTGAATCACTATAAATTTTTTTTGACAATCTTAGATTATATATATGCATGATTGAATCACTATAAATTTTTTTTGACAACCTTAGAACACATATGCATGATTGAATCTCAATAATTTTTTTTGATAAATTTAGAACACTTATATGCATGATTGAATCACTATTAAATTTTTTTGACAGCCTTAGAATACATATATGCATGATTGAATCACTATGAATATTTTTCACAACCTTAGAAAACATATATACATGTTTGAATTCTTATGGTTTTTTTTCCAGCATTGGAGAACATACATCTATGATAGAATAACTATAAAGCATTTTGACATCCGTAGAACACGTATATGCATGATTGAATGACTGTGCCTTTTTTGACATACTTGGAACTCTTATATGCATGATTGAATCACTAAATTTTTTTTTGACATCCTTAGCACACATATACGCATTAGGGAATTAAAATGATTTTTTTTGACATCCTTAGAACACATATATGCATGATTGAATCACAATAAAGTTTTTTTGATAGCCTTAGAACATATATATGCATGATTGAATCACTTTGATTTTTTTTTTATAACGTTAAAAAAATATATGCATGATTGAATCAGAAGGAAATTTTTTGACTACAATAGAACACATACACACATTATTGAATTACTATGATTTTTTTTGACATCCTTAGAATGCATATATGCATGATTGAATTAGAAGGAAATCTTTTGGACAGCCTTAGAACACATATATGCATGATTCAATTTTTTTTGACAACCTTAGACACATATATGCATGATTAAATCTCTGTAAAATATTTTGGATAGCCTTACAACGTATGCTTTATTGAATTACTAGAATTTTTTTTTGACATCCATAGAACACATATATAAATGATTGAATCACTATAAATTTTTTTTGACAGACTTAGAACACATATATGCATGTTTGAATCGTTATAAATTTTTTTTGACAACCTTAGATTACATATAAGCTTGATTGAATCACTATGAAGTTCTTTTAATAGCCTTAGAACACATATATGCATGATTGAATCACTATAATTTTTTTTTGACGCCCTTAAACACATATATCAATGATTAAATCACTATAAAAAAATTTTGACTGCCTTAGCAGACATATATTCATTATTGAATTACTATGAAACTTTTTTGACATCCATTGAACACATATATGCATGATTGAATCACTATAATTTTTTTTTGACAGACTTAAGAAACTTATATGCATGACTGAATCACTATAATATTTTTTAACATCCTTAGAACACATATATGCAAGATTGAATCACTATGATTTTTTTTTTACACCCTTAGAACACAAATATGCATGATGGAATCACTATGAAATTTTTTTGACAACCTTAGACACATATATACATGATTGAATCATTGTAAAATTTATTTGAGAGCCTTAGAACACATATGCATGTTTAAATTACTATGAATTTTTTTTTACAACTTTTGAACATATAAATGCATTATTGAATCACCTTGAATTTTTTTTGACAACCTTAAAACACATATACACATGATTGAATCACTACAATTTTTTTGGCAACCTGAGAACACATATTTCCATGATTGAATTACTATGATTTTTTTGACTGCCTTACAACAAATATATGTATGATTGAATCAATATAATTTTTTTTGACAACGCTAGAAGTTATATATGCAAGTTTGAACCATTATAAATTTTTTTAACAACCTTAGAACACATATATGCTTGATTGAATCACTATGAAATTTTTTTGATAGTATTACAACACACACATGCATGCATGAATCACTATAATTTGTTTTGACAACCTTAGAACATATATATGCATGATTGAATCACTGTGATTTTTTTTTGACAACCTTAGAACACATATATAATTGATTGAATCACTGTGAATAAATTTTGACAACCTTAGAACACATATATGCATGATTGAATCACAATAAATTTTTTTTGCAAACCGTAGAACACATATCTACACGATTGAATCATTATGAATTTTTTTGACAGCCTTAGAATAGATATATGCATGATTGAATCACTATGATTTTTTTTTATATCCTTAAAACACATATATGCAAGATTGAATCACTATAATTTTTTTTGACAGCCTAAGAACACATATATGCATGATTGATTCACTATGAATTTTTTTTGACAGGATTAGAAGACATATATGCTTGATTGAATCACTATAATTTTTTTTTGACAGCCATAGAACACATATATACATGATTGAATCTCAATGATTTTTATTTATAACCTTAGAACACATATATGTCTGATGGAATCACAATGAATTTTTTTTGACAACCTTAGACACATATATGGATGATTAAGTCACTATAAGTTTTTTTTGATAGCCTTAGAACACATATATTCCTTATTTATTTACTATGAATTTATTTTAACATCCTTAGAACTTAAATATGTGCCAGATTGAATCACTATAAATTTTTTTTTACGATCTTACAACACATATATGCATGATTGAATCACTATGAATTTTTTTTTACAGCATTAGAACACATCTATGCATTATTGAATCACTATAATTTTTTTTTGACAACCTTATAACACATATATGCATGATTGAATCACTATTAATTTTTTTGACTGCCTTAGAACACATATATGCAAAATTGAATCACTATGAATTTTTTTTGACAGCCTTAGAACACATATATGCAAGTTTGAATCGATATGATTTTTTTTTTCCAATGTTAGAGCACATATATTCATGATAGAAACACTATAAAGCATTTTGACATCCTTAGAACACATACATGAATGATTGAATCACTATAGAAGTTTTTTGACAATGTTAGAACACATATATGCATGATTGAATCAGAATGATTTTTTTTTTACTGCGATAGAACTCATGTATGTATTATTGAATTACTATGAATTTTTTTTGACATCCTTGGAACACAAATAAATGATAGAAGCACTATGAATTTTTTTTTGACAGCCTTAGAACACATATATGCATGATTAAATCACTATAAGTTTTTTTTTGACAACCTTAGAATACATATATGCATTATTGAATCACTATGAAATCTTTTGGACAGCCTTAGAACACATATATGCCTGATTGAATCACTATGAAATTTTTTTGACAACCTTAGACACATATGTGCATGATTAAATCACTATAAATTTTTTTTAACAGCCTTATAACACTTATATGGATTGTTAAATTACTATGAAATTTGGTTGACATCCTTAGAACACATATATAAATCATTGAATCAATATGAAATTTTTTTGACAGCCTCAGAACACATATATGCATGATCAAATCACTATGATTTTTTTTGAAAACCTTAGACACATATATGTATGATTAAATCACTATAAATTCTTTTTGACAACCATAATAAAAATATATGCATTATTAAATTACAATAAATTTCTTTTGACATCCTTAGAAAACATATATACATGATTGAATCACTATAAAAAAATTTTGATAGCCTTACAATACATATATGCATGATTGAATCAATATAAATTTTTTTTGACAATCTTAGAACACATATATGCATGATTGAATCACTATGAGTTTTTTTTTGACAGCCTTAGAATACATATATGCCTGATTGAGTCAATATAAGTTTTTTTTGACAGCCATAGAACACATATATTCATGATTGAATCACTAAGAAATTTTTTGACAAACTTAGACATATATATGCTTGATTGAATCACTTTGAATTTTTTTTAACAACCTTAGACACATATCTATATGATTAAATAAATATGATTTTTTTTGCCAGCCTTGGAACACATATATGCATGATTGAATTACTATGAATTTTTTTTACACCCTTAGACTGCATATATGCATGATTGAATCACCTTAAAATTTTTTTGACAGCCTTCGAACACACATATGCATGATTGAATCACCGTAAATTTTTTTTGACAACCTTAGACACATATATGCATGATTAAATCACTATAAATTTTTTTTTGACAACCTTAGAACAAATATATGCATGATTGAATCACTATGATATTTTTTTTACAACCTTAGAGCACATATATACATGATTGAATGACTATGAAATTTGTTTGTCAACATTAGAACAAATATATGTATTATTGAATCACTATAAATATCTTTGACAACCTTAGAACACGTATATGAATGATTGAACCAATGTGTTTTGTTTAACACATTGGAAGATATATATGCATGATTGAATCAATGTGAATTTTATTTGACCTCCTTAGAACACATATATACTTGATTGAATCACAATACTTTTTTTTTAAAAACCCTAGAACTTATATCTACAAGATTGAATCATTATGACATTTTTTTGACAGACTTGGAACACTTATATGCATGATTGAACCACTATGATTTTTTTTGACATCCTTAGAACACATATATGCAAGATTGAGTCACTATGAAAATTTTTTGACTGCCTTAGAACACATATACGCAAGATTGAATCAATATTAATTTTTTTTTAGAATATTAGAACACATTTATGCATGATTGAATCACTATAAATTTTTTTTGACAGCCTTAGAACACATATATGCAAGATTGAATCACTATGATTTTTTTTGAAAACCTTAGACACATATATGCATGATTAAATCACTATAATTTTTTTTGACAGCCTTAGAACACATATGCACGGTTGAATTACTATGATTTTTTTTTGAAAACCTTAGAACACATATATGCATCATTGAATCACCTCGAGATTTTTTTGACAGCCTTTGAATAGATATATGCACGATTGAATCACTATAATTTTTTTTTGACAACCTTAGAACACATATATGCAGAATTGAATGACTAGGATTTTTTTTTGATAGCCTTAAACTCATATATGCAAGAGTGAATCAGTATAATTTTTTTTTGACAATTTTAGAAAACATATATGAATGAGTGAGTCACTATGAATTTTTTTATAGCATTAGTACACATATATGCATGATTAAATCACTATATTTTTTTTGAGAAACTTAGAACACATATATGCATGATTGAATCACTATTAAATTTTTTTGATAGCCTTTGAGCACATATATACGTGATTGAATCATTATAAAAATTTTTTGGCAGCCTTAGAACACGTATATGCATGTTTAAATCGCCATGAAATATTTTCGCCAGTGTTTGAGCACATATCTTCATGATAGAATCACTATAAAGCATTTTGACATCCTTAGAATATATATATTCATGGTTACATCACTATGAATTTTTTTTTACAACGTTAGAACACATATATAGATGATTGAATCAGATAAATTTTTTTTGATAGCCTTATAACATGTATATAAATGATTGAATCACTATAAATTTTTTTTGACAGCCTTAAAACATATATATGCATGATTGAATCACTATAAAATTTTTTTGACAACCTTAGAATACTTATAAGCATGATTGAATCAGTATGAATTTTTTTGGACAGCCTTAGAACACATATATGCATGATTGAATCACTGTGAAATATTTTTGACAACCCTAGACACATATATGCATGATTAAATCACTATAATTTGTTTTTGACAACCTTAAAACACATATATGCATCAGTAAATTACTATCATTTTTCTTGACATCCTTAGAACACATACATAATTGATTGAATCACTATGAATTTTTTTTCACATCCTTAGAACACATATATGCATGATTGAATCACTATAATTTTTTTTCGACAGACTTAGAACACATATATGCATGATTAAATCACAATGATTTTTTTAGACAACCTTAGAATACATATATGCGTGATTGAATCACTATAAAATTATTTTGACAGCTTTAGAAAACAAATATGTACGATTAAGTTGCTATGAAATTTTTTTGACAGCCTTAGAACATATATATGCAGGATAGAATCTCTGTGAATTTTTTTTAACTGTCTTAGAACACATATATGCATGATTGAATCACTATGAAATATTTTTGACAACCTTAAAACACATATATGCATGATTGATATACTATGAATTTTTTTTGACATCCTTAGAACTCATATATAAATGATTAAATCACTATGAAATTCTTTTGACTGTCTTAGAACACATATATGCATAATTTAATCACAATAAATATTTTTTGACAGACTTAGAAGATATATATGCATGATTGAATCACTATAAATTTTTTTTGACAGCCTTAGAACTCATATATGCATGATTGAATCACTATGAAATTTTTTTGACAGCCTTAGAACACATATATATGCGTGATTGAATTACTATAATTTTTTTAAGAAAATGTTAGAACACATATATAAATGATTGAATCACTTTGAAAATTTTTTGACAGTCTTAGAACACATATATGCATGATTGAAATCGTAATAAATTTTTTTTACAGACTTAGAACACTTATATGCATGATTGAATCAGTATGATTTTTTTGACAGCCTTAGAATACATATATGCATGATTGACTCACTATAAAGTTTTTTCGACAGCTTTAGAACAAATATATGCATGATTAAATCACTATTAATTTTTTTTACAGCGTTATAAAACATATATGCATGATTGAATCTTTCTGAAAATTTTTTAACTGCCTTAAAACACAATTATGCATGATTGAATCACTATGAAATTTTCTTGACAGCCTTTGGACACATATTTGCACGATAGAATCACTATCAAGCTTTTTGACATCCTTAGAACACATATATGCATGATTGTATTAGAATGATTTTTTTTTGAGAGCCTTAGAACACATATATGCATGATTGAATTACTATGATTTTTTTATCACAGCTTTAGAACATATATATGCAAGATTGATTCACTATAAATTTTTTTTGACAACATTAAAGCACATATATATGATTAAATCACTATAATTTTTTTTTGATAAACATAGAACACATATATGCATCGATATGATCTTAGCAAACACTTGATTTAGGAAGAGGGAGTCTCACCTAGTAACATTTAAAAGTGGGGTTAATACGAGTCAGATAGATTTTTTCCTACTTAGAAAGAGAGATAGGGGTTGTTGCATCGATTGTAAGGTTATACCAGGAGAAAGTGTAGCTACACAACATAGAGTCTTAATTTTAGATCTTAGAATTAGACAATGCCGCAAAAGGGATAGACATAGGATAGATCCTAGAATTAAGTGGTGGGCACTGAAAGGAGCTAAACAAGGAATGTTTGTAGAGCAGGTAGTTAAGGAAGTTGATTGGTGTCTCGAGGAGGATTCAGAATCAATGTGGAATAAGATAGCGGGTGGTATGAGAAAAGTAGCTAAGGAGGTATTGGGTGAGTCTAAAGGCGGTGCACCACTAGGTAAGGATACATCATGGTGGAACGAGGATGTCAAATTAGCTATTAAGGTTAAAAGAGAGTGTTATAGAAATCTAAGTAAGAGTCGTGATAATGAGAATTTGGAGAAGTATATGATAGCAAAGAAGGAAGCTAAAAACGTTGTTCGAAACGCGAGGGCTAAGGTATATAAGGAGGTTTATGACAAGTTGGATACCAAAGAAGGCGAGAAGGATATTTATAGGCTTGCAAAGATGAGAGATAGGAAATCGAAGGATTTGGGTATGGTTAGATGTATCAAAGATGAAACGCAAAGGGTTTTAGTCAAAGATGAGGAGATTAAGGAGAGATGGAAAAATTATTTTGATAAGCTATTTAATGATAGTCATGCTCAAGATCTTGGAGACTTCTCCATTCCTTTTCATGAGATAAATCGTGACTTCATGCGCAAGATTCAAAAGAAAGAAATTGCAGAGGCTTTGAAGAAAATGAAATCAAGAAGGGCAGTTGGCCCAGATGGTATACCTATCGAGGCTTGGAAATGCTTGGGAGAGAAAGGTTTAGAATGGTTGACAAATCTTTTTAACTTGATTTGGCGAACAAATAAGATGCCTAATGAGTGGAGGAAGAGTACTTTGGTGCCTTTATATAAGAATAAGGGTGATATACAAGATTGCACAAACTATCGTGGTATAAAACTCATGAGTCATACTATGAAACTTTGGGAGAGGGTGATTGAGTCTAGGTTGAGGAAGGTTGTCATGATATCGGAGAATCAATTTGGTTTTATGCCTGGAAGATCAACTATGGAAGCTATACATCTTCTTAGACAACTTATTGAAAGATATAGAGAGCGGAACAAAGATTTGCATATGGTTTTTATTGATTTAGAGAAGGCATACGATAGAGTACCTAGGGACGTTCTCTGGTGGACAATGATGAAGAAAGGTGTTTCTCTCAAGTACATTAGTATAATTAAAGATATGTATGAAGGAGTAGTAACCAATGTCCGCACTTGTGGAGGGGTGACAACCAATTTTCCGATAACGGTTGGGTTACATCAAGGATCTGCTTTAAGCCCTTTCCTATTTGCGATAGTGATGGATGAGCTTACGAGATCAATTCAAGAAAATGTACCGTGGTGTATGTTGTTTGCTGATGATATTGTTTTGATTGATGAGTCTAGAGCTGGGGTTAATGCTAAGTTAGAATTATGGAGACAAACATTGGAAGCTAGAGGTTTTAAGTTGAGTAAGAGTAAGACTGAATATATGGAATGTCGGTTTAGTAAGCAACGAAGTAGTGATGGGAGTGTAGTGAAGCTTGGTGAGCAAGATATACCGGTGAATGATTATTTCAAATATTTGGGATCCATCATTCAAAAGTATGGAGAAATTGATGGAGATGTAAATCATAGGATAAAGGTTGGGTGGATGAAATGGAAAAGTGCTACTGGAGTGCTGTGCGATCGTAGAATGCCATTGCGGTTGAAGGGAAAGTTTTATAGGACGACTATTAGACCCGCTTTACTATATGGTAAGGAATGTTGGGCTGCCAAGAGACATCATATTCAAAAAATGAGTGTAGCTGAGATGCGGATGCTTAGATGGATGTGTGGAAATACAATAAAAGATAAGATTCGGAACGAAGAGATACGTAAGAAGGTAGGTGTTGCACCCATTGAAAATAAGATGCGAGAGAATCGTTTACGGTGGTTTGGACATATTCGGCGAAGGCCTAATGATGCTCCAGTTAGAAGGTTGGAGAAATGGGAAAATATATTAGTTAAAAGAGGTCGGGGTAGGCCTAGGAAGACTTGGATGGAGATGATAGGAAAGGATATGAACGCTTTGAACCTCACCGAGGACATGGCGTTGGATAGAAATGATTGGAGGAAAAGGATTCATGTGGAAGACCCACCATGAATTTCTTTTTTGGTTCATATCATTGACCCCAATTGTTTTGGGATGAAGGCGTAGTTGTTGTTGTTTGTTGTATAGAACACATATATGCTTCATTGAATCACTATTAAAGTTTTTGACAGGATTTGAACACATATATTCATGATTGAATCACTATATTTTTTTTGACAACCTTAGAACACATACATGCATGATTGAATCACTATAATTTTTTTTTGATAGCCTTAGATCACATATATGCATGATTGAATCTTTGTGAAATATTTTTTATAGTCTTAGATCACATATATGCATGATTGAATAACTATAATTTTTTTTTGACAATCTTAGAACACATATATGCATGATTGAATCACTATGAAATATTTTTTACAACCTTAAAACACATATATGCATGATTGATTCACTATGATTTTTTTTTACAGCCTTAGAACACATATATGCATGATTAAATCACTATGAAATTTTTTTGACAGCCTTAGAACACATATATGCATGATTGAATCACAATAAATCTTTTTTTTATAACCTTAGACACATATATGCATGATTAAATCACTTAAATTTTTTTTTGACAGCCTTACTGCACATGTATTTATAATTTTTTTACTATGATTATTTTTTGACATCCTTAGAACACATATATTAATGATTGAATCACTATGGAATTTTTTTGACTCTCTTAGAACACATATATGCATGATTGATTCACTAGGAATTTTTTTTGACAGCCTTAGAACTCATTTATGCATGATTGAATCACTATGAATTTTTTTTGACAGCCTTAGAACTCATATATGCATGATTGAATCACTATAATTTTTTTTTCACATCCTTAGAACACATATATGTATGATTGAACCACTATAATTTTTTTTGATAGACTTAGAACACATATATGCATGATTGAATCACTATGAGTTTTTTTTGACAACCTTAGAACACGTATATGCATGATTAAATCACTATAAAATTTTTTTGACAGCTTTAGAAAGCATATATGCATGATTAAATCGCTAAGAAATCTTTTTGACAGCCTTAGAATACATATATGCATTATTGAATCTTTGTGAATTTTTTTTAACTGTCTGAGAACACATATATGCATGATTGATTTAATAAATTTTTTTTTTGACATCCTTAGAACACATATATAAATGATTGAATCACTATGAATTTTTTTTTACTGTCTTAGAACACATATATGCATGATTGAATCACTATAATTTTTTTTTGACAGACTTAGAACATACATATGCATGATTGAATCACTATAAATTTTTTTTGACAGCCTTCGAACTCATATATGGATGATTGAATCACTATGAATTTTTTTTGACAGCCTTAGAAAACATATATGCATGATTGAATCACTATGATTTTTTTTAGACATACTTAGAACACATATATAAATGATTGAATCACTATGAAATTTTTTTGACATTTTTACAACACATATATGCATGATTGAAATCATAATAAAAATTTTTTGACAGACTTAGAACACAAATATGCATGATTGAATCACTATGATTTTTTTTTTACAGCTTTAGATTACATATATGGGTGATTGAATCACTATAATTTTTTTTTGACAGCTTTAGAAGACATATATGCATGATTAAATCACTATGAATTTTTTTTTATAGCCTTAGAAAACATATATGCATGATTGAATCTCTGTGAAATTTTTTTAACTTCCCTAGAACACATATGCATAATTGAATCACTATGAATTTTTTTTGACAGCCTTAGAACACATATTTGCATGATAGAATCACTATCAAGCTTTTTGACATTTTTAGATCACATATATGCATGATTGTATAAGAATGATTTTTTTTTGGACGACCTTAGAACATATATATGCATGATTGAATCACTATGAATTTTTTTTTACAACTTTAGAACATATATATGCATGATGGAATCACTATAAATATTTTTGGCAGTATTAAAACAAATATATATGATTGAATCACTATAAAATTCTTTTGATGGGCATAGAACACATATATTCATGATTGAATCACTATGAAATTTTTTTGACAGCATTTGAACACATATATGCACGATTTATTCACTATATTTTTTTTGACAAACTTAGAACACATATATGCATGATTGAATCACTATAAAATTTTTTTGACAGCTTAGAACACATATATGCATGATTGAATATCTGTGACATTTTTTTAATAGCTTAAAACACATTTATGCATGATTGAATCGCTATGAAATTTTTTTGACAACCTCACACACATATATGCATGATTAAATAACTATGGAATTTTTTTGATAGCTTTAGAACATATATGTATGGTTGAATCACTATAAATTTTTTTTGACAGCCTTGGAACAAATATATGCATGATTGAATAACTATAAATTTTTTTGAAAACCTTAGTGCACATGTATTTATGATTGATTTACTATGATTTTTTTTTGACATCCTTAAAACACATATACAAATGATTGAATCACTATGAAATTATTTTGACTGTCTTAGAACACATATATGCATGACTGAATCACTATTATTATTTTTTTACTGCCTTAGAACTCATTTATGCATGATTGAATCACTATGAAGTTTTTTTGACAGCCTTAGAACTCATATATAAATGATAGAATCACTATGAATTTTTTTTATAGCCATAGAGCACATATATGCATGATTGAATCACTATAAAAATTTTTTGACTACCTTAGAACGCATATATGGATGTTTGAATCTCTGTGAAATTTTTTTGACAACCTTAGGAGGCATATATGCAGGATTGAATCACTATGGATTTTTTTGACATTTTTAAAAAACATATATGCATGATTGAATCACTATGAGATTGTTTTGACAGCCTCAGAACACAAATATTTATGATTGAATCACTATGACTTTTTTTTGACAACCTTAGACATATATATGCAGGATTAAATAACTATAATTTTTTTTTAACAGCCTTAGAACACACATATGCTTGATAGATTTACTATGAGATTTTTTGACAACTTTGAACACATATAGGCATGATTGAATCACCATGAAATTCTTTTGACAGCCTTAGAAAAGATATATGCATGATTGAATCGCTATAACATTTTTTTGACAACATTAGAACATATATATGCAAGATTGAATCACTATAATTTTTTTTTGACAAACTCAGAACACATATATGCATGATTGAATCATTGTGAATTTTTTCTGACAACCTTAGAACACATATATGCTTGATTGAATCACTATAAAAGTTTTTTGATGGCATTAGAACACATATATACAAGATTGAATCACGATAATTTTTTTTGACAAACTTAAAAACATATACGCATGATTGAATCACTATGAATTTTTATTGACAGCATTAGAACACATATGTATAATTGAATCACTGTGAATTTTTTTTGACAACCTTAGAACACATATTTGCATGATTGAATCACTATGAAATTTGTTTGACAGCGTTATAACACATATGTGCTTGATTGAGTCACTATGATTGTTTTTACAACCTTAGAACATATATATGCTTGATTGAATCACTATGATTTTTGTTTGACAGACTTAGAACACATATATGGATGATTGAATCAGTATAAATTTTTTTTGACAACATTATTACACATATATGCATGATTTAATAACTATAATTTTTTTTTGACAACCTTAGAACACATATATGCAAGATTGAATCACTATGAATTTTTTTTGATAGCCTTAGAACACATATATGCATGATTGAATCAATTTGAATTTTTTTCGACAGCCTTAGAAAACATATATGCATGATTGAATCACTCTATTTTTTTTTTTACAACCTTAGATCCAATATATGCATGATTAAATCACTAGTAGTTTTTTTTGATGGCCTTAGAACGCGTATTTGCATAAATGAATCACTATGAAATTAGTTGGACAGCCTTAGAACACATTAATGCATGATTGAATCACTATGATTTTTTTTTACAGCCTTAGAACACAAATATGCAGTACTGAATCACGATGATTTTTTTTTTGAAAACCTTAGACACATATACAGGATGAAATCACTATAAGATTATTTTGACTGCCTTAGAACACATATATGCATGATTAAATTACTACAAATTTTTTTTGACAAACTTAGAACATATACATGCATGATTGAATGACTATAAATTTTTCTTGACACCGTTAGAATACATATATGCACGATTGAATCACTATGATTTTTTTTTGAATACCTTTGACACATATATGGATGACGGAATCACTAACATTTTTTTTGACAGTCTTAGAACACACATATGCATGATTGAATTACTATAATTTTTTTTGACGTTCATAGAACACAGATATGCATGATTGAATCCATATGATTTTTTTTTACAACCTTAGAATTCATGTATGCATGATTGAATCACTACGAATTTTTTTTGACAACCATAGAACACATATATGCATGATTGAATCACTATAATTTATTTTTTTCATAGCCTTAGAACACATATATGCATGATGGAATCACTATAATTTTTTTTTGATAGCCTTAGAATACATATATGCATGATTGAATCTCTATAATTTTTTTTTGACATCCTTATCACACATATATGCATAATTGAATCACTATAAATAACACAATGAATTTTTTTTGACAAATTTAAAATACATATATGCATGATTGAATCACAATGATTTTTTTTTGACAAATTTTGAACACATATATGCATGATTGAATCAATATGAAATTTTTGTGACTGCCTTAGAACTCATGTATTTATTACTGAAATATTACAACTTTTTTTTTGACAATTTTTAGAATATATATATGCATGATTGAATCACTATGATTTTTATTTGACAGCCTTATAACACATATATGCATGTTTAAATCACTATGAAAATTATTTGATAGCCTTAGAACAAATATATGCATGATTGAATCACTTTGATTTTTTTTGACAGCCTTAGAACATATATATGCATGATTGAATCATTATAAATTTTCTTTTACAACCACATAACACATATATACAAGATTAAATCACTATGAAATTTTTTTGAGAGCCTTACACTACATATATACAAGATTAAAATTTTCCTGACAACCATAGAATACATATATGCATGATTGAATCACTATCAAATATTTTTGACTGCCTTAAAACACATATATGAAAGATTGAATGAGTGAAATTTTTTTGACAGCCTTAGAACAATATATGCATGTTTGAATCACTATGAATTTTTTTTGCAGCCTTAGAACACATATATGCAAGATTGAATCACTATGAATTTTTTTTACAACCTTAGACACATATATGCATGATTAAATCACAATAATTTCTTTTTGACAGCCTTAGAGCATATTTATGCATGATTAAATTACTATGACTTTTTTTTTATATCCTTAGAAAACATATATAAATGATTCAATCACTATGTATTTTTTTTTACAGCTTTAGAAGGCATATATGCATGATTGAATCACTATAATTTTTTTGACTACCTTAGAGCACATATATGCATGATTGAACCTGTATGAAATTTTTTCGATAGCCTTAAAACACATATATGCATGATTGAATCACTATAAATTTTTTTTGACATCCTTAGAACACATATATGCATGATTGAATCACTATGATTTTTTTTGACAACCTTAGACACATATATGCCTGATTAAATAACTATAATTTTTTTTTGACAGCCTTGGAACACATATATGCATGATTGAATTACTATGATTTTTTTTATAACCTTAGAACACATATATGCATAATTAAATTACCTTGAAATTTTTTTGACAGCCTTAAAACACATATATGCACGATTAAATTACTATGAATTTTTTTTTACAACCTTAGAAGAAATATATGCATGATAGAATCACTATAAAGCTTTTTGACATCCTTGTAACATATATATGTATGATTGAATTCAAATGATATTTTTTTGGCATCCTTAGCACAAATTATGCATGGTTGAATCACAATGAAATTTTTTTGACAGCTTTAGAACATATATATGATGATTGAATCACTACACGAATTTTTTGATAGCATTAGAACACATATATGTATGATTGAATAACTATAAATTTTTGTTGACATGATTAGAACACATATATGCATGGTTGATTCAGTATGAATTTTTTTTGATAGTCGTAAAACACATATATGCTTGATTGAATCACTATGAATTTTTTTTGACAGCATTAGAACACATATTTGCATGATCGAATCACTATAATTCTTTT
The DNA here is from genome assembly GCF_984573655.1 of Nuphar pumila. Taxonomy (NCBI): domain Eukaryota; kingdom Viridiplantae; phylum Streptophyta; class Magnoliopsida; order Nymphaeales; family Nymphaeaceae; genus Nuphar; species Nuphar pumila. The sequence continues at coordinate 59,101,079 of NC_143254.1, forward strand.
TTGACAACCTTAGAACACATATATGCATGATTGAATCACTGTGAATTTTGTTTTACCACCTTAGAGCACATATATGCACGATTGAATCACTATGAATTTTTTTTGAAGGCACTAGAACACATATATGAAAGATTGAATCATGCTATTTTTTTTTCACAACCCTAGAACACATATATATGCATGATTCAATTACTGTGAATTTTTTTTGACAACCTTAGAACACATATATGCATGGTTAAATCAGTGTGATTTGTTTTTGACAACCTTAGAACACATATATGCTTTATTGAATCACATTGATTTTTTGTTGATAGCATTAGAACAAATATATGCATTATTGAATCACTATAAATTTCTTTGACAACAGTAGGATATATATATATATATATATATATATATATATATATGCATGATTGAATCACTATGAATTTTTTTTGACAGCCTTAGATATTCCTGATTGAATCACATTGTATTTTTTTTGACAGCCACAAGACACATATATGCAAGATTGAATCACTATGAATTTTTTTTGAGAGACTTAGAACACATATGCATGATTGAATCACTATGATTTTTTTTGACAAATTTAAAACACATATATGCATGATTGAATTAATATAAATTTTTTGTGACTGCCTTAGAACTCATGTATGCATGATTGAAATACTACAAATTTTTTTTGACAAAGTTTAGAATACATATATGCATGATTGAATCTCTATGAATTTTTTTTGACATCATTAGAACTTTTATATGCATGATTGAATCACTATAAATTTTTTTTGACAACCTTATAACATATATATGCATGCTTGAATCACAGTGAAAATTATTTGATAGCCATAGAACAAATATATGCATGATTGAATTACTATAAAATTCTTTTGACAACCAAAGAACACATATATGTAAGATTAAAATTTTTCTGACAACCTTGGAACACATATATGCATGATTGAATTACTTTGAAATTATTTTGACTGCCTTAAAACACATATATGCCAGATTGAATGACTGAATTTGTTTTGATAGCCTTGGAATACATATATGCATGATTGAATCACTATGAAATTTTTTTGACAGACTTAAAACACATATATGCATAATTGAATCACTATAAATTTTTTGACAGCCTTAAAACACATATATGCATGATTGAATCACTATAATTTTTTTTTTACAACCTTAGACAGTTATATGCATGATTAAATCACCATAATTTTTTTTGAAAGCTTTAGAGCACTTATATAAATGTTTGAATCACTATGACTTTTTTTTGACATGCTTAGAACACATATATAAATGTTTGAATCACTATAAGTTTTTTTTGATAGCCTTAGAATACTTAACTACGATTTTTTTGATAGAGCCTTAAAATACATATATGCAAGTTTAAAATTTTTCTGACAACCTTAGAACACATATATGCATGATTGAATCACTTTGAAATATTTTTGACTGCCTTAAAACACATATATGCAAGATTGAATGACTGTGATTTTTTTTTGATAGCCTTGGAACACATATATGCATGATTGAATCACTATGAAATTTTTTTGACAGCCTTAAAACACATATATGCATGATTGAATCACTATGATTTTTTTTTTACAACCTTAGACACTTATATGGATGATTAAATCACTATAAATTTTTTTGACAGCCTTAGAGCACATATATGCATGACTGAATTACTATGACTTTTTTTTGAGATCCTTAGAACACATATATAAATGTTTGAATCACTATAAAAGTTTTTTGACAGCCTTAGAACATATATATGCATTATTGAATCACTATAAATTTTTTGACTACCTTAGAACACATATATGCATGATTGAACCTCTATGATTTTTATTGATAGCCTTAGAACACATATATGCATGATTGAATCACAATAATTTTTTTTTGACATCCTTAGAACACATATATTCATGATTGAATCACTATGAATTTTTTTTGACAACCTTAGACACATATTTGCAATATTAAATCACTATAATTTTTTTTTGACAACCTTAGAACACATATATACATAATTGAATCACCTTGAATTTTTTTTAGACCATAGAACACATATATGCATGACTGAATAACTATAAATTTTTTGTGATAATATTAGAGCATATATATCCATGATTGAATCAATATAAATTTTTTTGATAGCCTTAGAACTCATATATGCATCATTGAATTACTATAAATTTTTTTTTTATAATTTTATAGTACATATGTGCATGATTTAATCACTATAAATTTTTTTTGACCTCATTAGAGCACATATATGCATGATTGAATGACTGTAAATTTTTTTGACAACCATAGAACACATATATGCATGATTGAATCAATATTAAAAGTTTTTTGACAGCCATATAACACATAAATGCATGATTGAATCATTATAAATTTTTTTTGACAGCCTTAGAACACATACATTCATGATAGAATCACTATAAAGCTTTTTCACATGCTTGGAACATATAAATGCATGATTGAATTGGTACATAAATTTTTTTACAGCATTAGAACATATATATGTACGATTGAATCACTATAAAATTTTTTTGACATCATTAGAACACATATATGCATGATTGATTGACTATAATTTTTTTTGGACAGTCGTAAAACACATGTATGCTTGATTGAATCACTATGAAATTTTTTTGAAAGCTTTATTACACATATTTGTATGATTGAATCATTATAATTTTTTTTTGACAACCTTAGAACACATGTATGCATGATTGAATCACTGTGAACCTTTTTTTACCAACTTAGAACACATATCTGCATGATTGAATCACTATGAATTTTTTTTTACGGCATTAGAACACAAATATGCAAGATTGAATCATGTTAATTTTTTTTGACAACCTTAGAACAGATATATATATGCATGATTCAATCTCTGTGATTTTTTTTGAAAACCTTATAACACATATATGCGTGATTGAAAACATATATGAATGATTGAATCTCTATAAAATTCTTTGACAACATTAGGATATATATATGCATGATTGAATCACTATGATTTTTTTTTGACAACCTTAGAACACATATACGCATGATTGAATCACAATGATTTTTTTTGACAGCCATAAAACTCATATATGCTTGATTGAATCACTATAATTTTATTTTGACAGCCTTAGAACACATATATGCATGATTAAATCACTATGATTTTTTTTTGACAGCCTTATTACACATATATGCATGATTAAATTACTATGATTTTTTTTGATAGCCTTAGAATACATAAATGCACGATAGAATCACTATAAAGCTTTTTGTCATCCTTAGAACACATATATGCATGATTGAATCAGAATGAAAATTTTCTTACAGCCTTAGAACACATATGTGCATGGTTAAATCATAATGATTTTTTTTGACAACTTTAGAATATATATATGCAAGATTGAATCAATACAATTTTTTTTGACAACTTTAGAACACATTTATGTATAATTGAATCACTATAAATTTTTTTTGACATCATTAGAACACATATATGAATGGTTGATTCATTAGAATAGGTATATGCATGATTGAATCAATATAATTTTTTTTTGACAGCATTAGAACACATATATGCAAGATTTAATCACTATAAATTTTTTTTGACAACCCTAGAACACATATATGCATGATTGAATCACTGTGAATTCTTTTGACAACGTTAGAACACATATATGCTTGATTGAGTCACTATATTTTTTTTGACAACCTTAGAACACATATATGCGTGATTGAATCACTATGAAAATTTTTTGACAGCCTTAGAACACATATATGCATGATTGAATCCCTATAATTTTTTTGACAGAATTAGAACACATATATGTATGATTGAATCACTATAATTTTTTTTCACAGCCTTAGAAGACATATATGCATGGTTGAATATCTGTGAATTTTTTTGACAACCTTAGAACACATATGTGCATGATTGAATCACTATGATGTTTTTTTGACAGCATTAGAACATATATATGCATGATTGAATCACTATAAAACTTTTTGACATCGTTAGAACACATATATACTTGATTGAATCACTATAAATTTTTTTTGACAGACTTAGAGCACATATATGTTTGATTGAATCACTATGATTTTTTTTTACAACCTTAGAACACATATTTGCATGATTGAATCACTATAATTTTTTTTAACAAACTTAGTACAGATCTATGCATGATCGAATCGCTAAAATTTTTTTTTGACAACCTTAAAACACATATATGCAAGATTGAATCACAATGAAAATTTTTTGACAGCCTTAGAACACACATATGTATGATTGAATCACTCTTTTTTTTTTTTATAGTATTAGAACACATATATACATGATTGAATCACTATAGATTTTTTTTTGAAAGCCTTAGAATACTTATATGCATGATTGAATCACTATGATTTTTTTTTTGACAACCTTAGAACACATATATACATGATTGAATCACATTGAATTTTTTTTGACAGCCATAAAACTCATATATGCTTGATTCAATCACTATAAAATTTTTTTGACAGCCTTAGAACACATATATGGATGATTGATTCACTATTTTTTTTTTGACAGCCTTACAACACATATATGCATGATTAAATCACTATGGATTTTTTTTTACAATGTTAGAGCACGTATATGCTTGATTGTGTCACTATGCATTTTTTTTGACATCCTTAGAACACATATGTGCATGATTGAATCACTATGCATTTTTGTTGACAGCCTTAGAACACTTATATGCCTGATTGAATCCCTTTATTTTTTTTTGACAGCAATAGAAGACACATAAGCATGATGGAGTCAGTATCAAAATTTTTTTGACAGCCTTACAACACAAATATGCCAGATTGAATGACTATAATTTTTTTTTTACAACATTAGAACACATATATGCATGATTGAATCACTGTGAATTTTTTGACAACCTTAGAACACATATATGCATGGTTGACTCGCTATGAAATTCTTTTGACATCATTAGAACACATACATGCACGATTGAATCACAATAAAGTTTTTTTGACAACCTTAGAACACATACATGCATGATTAAATCACTATGAATTTTCTTTTACAGCATTAGAACACATATATGCATGATTGAATCACTTTGAAATTTTTTTTGACAGCCTTAGAACGCACAAATACATGATTGAATCCCTATTAATTTTTTTGACAGCCTTATAACACATATGTTTGATTGAATCGCTATAAAATATTTTTGACAACCTTAGAACACATATATGCAAGATTGAATCACTATGATTTTTTTTTGACAGCCTTAGAACACATATGTATGATTGAATCACTCTAATTTTTTTTGACAGGCTTAGAAAACATAAATGTGTGATTGAATCACTATAAAACTTTTTTGACTACCTTAAAACAATATATGCATGATTAAATTACTATAAAGTTTTTTTGACAACCGTAGAACACTTATATGCAAGTTTGAATAACTATGAATTTTTTTTGATAGCCATAGAACACATATATGCATGATTGAATCACTATAAAATTTATTTGATAGCTTTAGAACACAAATATGCCTGATTGAATGAATATGAATTTTTTTTTACAGCATTAGAACACATATATGCATGATTAAATCACTATGATTTTTTTTTACAACGTTAGAACACATATGTGTGTGATTGAGTCACTATGAATTTTTTTTTGACAACCATTGAACTCATATATGATTGATTGAGTCACTATAATTTTTTTTTGACATACTTAGAACTCATATATGCGTGATTGAAGCACTATGAATTTTTTTTGATAGCCTTAGAACACATATATGCATGATTAAATCGCTATAATTTTTTTTGACAACCTTAGAACACATATATGCGTGATTGAATCACAATGATTTTTTTTTACAACCTTGGAACACATATATGCTTCATTGAATCACTAAAATTTTTTTTGACATCATTAGAAAACATATATGCAACATTGAATCACAATATTTTTTTGAGAACCTTAGAACACTTATATACATGATTGAATCACTATGAATTTTTTTGACAACCTTAGAACATGATTGAATCACTATAATTTTTTTTTATAGCATTAGAACACATATACGAATGATTGAATCACTATGAAATTTTTTTGACAGCGTTAGAACACATATACACAATATTGAATCGCTATGATTTTTTTTTACAGCCTTAGAGCACACATATGTATGATTGAATCACTATAATTTTTTTTTGATGGTCATACAATACATACATGCATGAGTGAATCACTATAAAATTTTTTTGACAGCCTTATAACACACATATCCGTGATTGAAAGACTATGAAATTTTTTGTCAACACTAGAACAGTTATAAGCAAGATTGAATCTCTTTGAAATTTTTTTGAGAGCCTTAGAACACATATATATGATTGAATCACTATGATTTTTTTTTTACTAGCTTAGAACACATATATGCGTGATTGAAGAACAATAAATTTTTTTTGATTGCCTTAGAGCACATTTATGCATGTTTGAATCACTGTGATTTTTTTTTACAACCTTAGAACACATATATGTAAGATTGAATAACTATCAAATTTTACTGACAGCCTTTGAACACATATATGCATGATTGAATCACTGTAAATGTTTTTTGATAGCCTTAGAACACATATATGCATGATTGAATCACTATAATTTTTTTTTGACAGCCTTAGAACATATATATGCATGATTGAATCGCGATGGATTTTTTTTTGACAACCTCAGAACATATATATGCAAAGATTGAATCATTTTAAAAAAATTTTGATAGCATTAGAACACATATATGCATAATTGAATCACTAATTTTTTTTTCCACCGCCTTAGGACACACATATGCCAGATTGAATACCTATAAATTTTTTTGGACAACCTTAGAACACATATATGCATGATTGAATCACTATAAAAAATTTTTGACAGCCATAGAAAACATATATGCATGATTGAATAATTATAATTTTTTTTTGACATCCTTAGAACACATATATGCATGATTGAATCAATATAAATTTTTTTTGACTGCCTTATAACTCATATACGCATTATTTAATCACTACAATTTTTTTTTGGCAATGTTAGAATATATATGCATGATTGAATCACTATGATTTTTTTTACAACATTAGAACACATATATTCATGATTGACTCATGATAATTTTTTTTGACAACCTTAGAACAAATATTTGCATGTTTGAATCACTATCAAATTTTTTTGATAGCCTTAGAAGACATGTATGCAAGATTGAATCACTATGATTTTTTTTTGATAGCCTTAGAACACATATATGCATGATTGAAATCTTTTTGACAGCCTTAGAACACTTATATGGATGATGGAATCACTATGAATTTTTTTTGACATCCTTTTGACACATATATGCATGATTAAATCACTATAAAATGTTTTTGACTGACTTAGAACACATATATGCATGATTGAATTACTATGATTTTTTTTTACTGCCATAGAACACATATATGCAAGATTGAATCACTATGAATTTTTTTAGAGCCTTGGAATACATATATTAAGAATGATTTTTTTTTGACATCCATAGAACACATATATGCAAGATTCAATCACTATGAGATATTTTTGACTACCTTAAAACACAAATATATATGATTGAATTACTATAAAAATTTTATGATAGCGTTAGAACACAAATATGCAAGATTGAATCACTATGATTTTTTTTTGATAGCCTTAGAACATATATATAAATGATTGAATCACTATCAATATTTTTTGACATCCTTAGATATATGCATGATTATATCACTAATTTTTTTTGACAGCATTTGAACACATATATGCATGATTAAATTACTATGTTTTTTTTTGACATGTTAGAACACATATATAAACAATTGAATCACGATAAAAAAAATTTGACAACCTTAGAACACATATATGCATGATTGAATCACTATTAAATTTTTTTCACTACCTTAGAACACATATATGCATGATTGAGTCCCTATGAAATTTGTTTGACACCCTTAGACCATATATATGCATGAATGAATCACTACGAGTTTTTTTTTACCTTTTTAGAAGGCATATATGCATGATTAAGTCACTATGATTTTTTTGTAGCCTTAGAGCACATATATGCTTGATTGAATCACTATAAACTTTTTTTTGACAACCATAGAGACATATATGAATGATTATATCACTATAAATTTTTTTTGACAGTCTTTGAGCACATATATACTTGATTGAATCACTATAAATTTTTTTTGACTACCTTATAAAACATATATGAATGATTGAATCTCTATGATTTTTTTTTGACAGCCTTAGAACACAAATATGCATGATTGAATCACTATTCATTTTTTTTTATAACCTTAGAACACAAATATGTGTGATTGAATCACTATGAAATTTTTTTGACATCGTTAGAACACATATATAGGTGATTGAGTCACTATGATTTTTTTTGACAGCCTTAGAACACATATATGCATGATTGAATGACTATGAATTTTTTTCACTGCCTTAAAACACATATTTGCATGATTGAATCACTATGAATTTTTTTTGACAGCATTAGAACACATATATGCAAGATTGAATCACTATGAATTTTTTTTGACAACCTTAGATCACATATATGTCGGATTTAATCACTATGATTTTTTTTGGCAGAATTCGAACACATGTATGCAGGATTAGATCACCATAAAAAAATTTTGACAACCTTAGAACACATATATGCATGATTGAATCACTGTGAATTTTTTTTTACAACCTTAGAACACATATATGCATGATTGAATCACTATGACTTTTTTTTGACAACCTTCGAACACATATATGCCTGATTGATTCACTATGATAATTTTTGGACTGCCTTAGAACATATATATTCAAGATTTAATCACTATGAATTTTTTTTTACAGCCATAGAACACATATATGCATGATTAAAGCAGTATAAAAATTTTTCGACAACCTTAGAACACATATATGCATGATAAATTCACTATAAATTTTTTTTGATAATTTTTTTTTGACAACATTAGAAGACATATATGCAAGATTGAATCACTGTAATTTTTTTTGAAAACCTTAGAACACATATATGCATTATTGAATCACTATAAACTATTTTTGACTGCCTTAGAACACATATATGCTTTGATTGAATCACTATGATTTTTTTTGGACTGCCTTAGAACATATATATTCATGATTAAATCACTATGAATTTTTTTTGACAGCCTTAGAACACATATAAGCATTATTAAATCCCTATAATTTTTTATGACAGCCTTAGAAAACATATATGCATGTTTGATTCACTCTAATTTTTTTTGATAGCCTTAGAACACATATATGCATGTTTGAATCACTATAATGATTTTTGTACAACCATAGAACACATATATGCATGATTGACTCATTGTGAGATTTATTTGACAGCCTTAGAACACATATAGGCATGACTCAATCACTATGAATTTTTTTTGATAGCCTTAGAACACATATAGGCATGATTGATTCACTATAAATTTTTTTGACAGCCTTAAAACACATGTAAGCATGATTGAATCACTATGAATTTTTTTTGACAATCTTAGAACACATATATGCAAGATTGAATAACTATGAAATGTTTTTGACACCCTTAGAACTTATATATGCTTGATTGAATCACTATAAATTTTTTGACAGCCTTAGAACATATATATGCATGATTGAATCATTATGAACTTTTTTTGACAACCTTAGAACACAAATGTGCAAGATTGAATCACTATGGATTTTTTTTCACAATGTTAGAACCCATATATGCTAGATTGAGTCACTAGGAATTTTATTGACAACCTTAGAGCACATATATGCAAGATTGAATAACTATTTTTTTTTGACAACCTTAGAACACATATATGCATGATTGATTCACAATGAATTTTTTTTTACAATATTAGAACACATATATACATGATTGAATATCTATAATTTTTTTTAAAAGGTTAGAACACATATATGCAAGATTGAATCACTATGAATTTTTTTGACTGCCTTAGAACACATATATGCAAAATTGAATCACAATGAATTTTTTTGGAGAGCCTTATAAAACATATATGCAAGATTAAATCACTATAAATTTTTTTTTGACAACCTTAGAGCACATATATGCATGATTGAATCATTATGAATTTTTTTGACTGCCTTAGAACTCATGCAAGCATGATTGAATCACTATGAATTTTTTTTTACAATGTTAGAATACATATATGCATGATTGAATCACTATGAAGTTTTTTTGTCCGCATTAGAGCACATATATGCATGATTGAATCGCTATAATTTTTTTGACAATCTTAGAGCACATATTTGCAAGTTTGAATCACTATGAAATATTTTTGACAGCCTTAGAACACAGATATGCATGATTGAATCACTATGATTTTTTTTTATAGCCTTTGAACAAATATATGCATGATTGAAATTTTTTTGACAGCCTTAAAAAATATATATGCATGATGGAATCAATGTGAATTTTTTTTGACAACCATAGGACACATATGTGCATGCTTGGATCACTATGAAATTATTTTGACAACCTGAAAACCCATATATGCATGATTGAATTACTATGAATTATTTTGACAGCCATAGGACACATATATACAAGATTGAATCACTATAAATTTTTTTGAGAGCCTTAGAATGTATATATCAAGATTAATAATTTTTTGACAACCTTAGAGTACATGAATGCACGATTGAATCACTATAAATTTTTTTTGACTACCTTAAAACACATATATGCAAGATTGATTCACTATGAAATTTTTATGACAATGTTAGAACACATAATTGCATGATTGAATCTCTATGAATATTTTACGACAACCTTAGAATACATATATGCATGATTGAATCACTATCAAAACTTTTTGACAACCTTAGACACATATATGCATGATTAAATCTCTATAAATTTTTTTTGGCAGCCTTTGAACACATATATGGATGATTAAATTACTATAAATTTTTTTCCACATTCTTAGATCACATATATAAATGATTTAATCACTATAAAATTTTTTTTGACAACCTTAGAACACATATATGCATGATTGAATCACTATGAATTTTTTTTGACAGCCTGAGAACACATATATGCACGATTGAATCACTATAATTTTTTTGACTACCTTAGAACATATATATGCGTGATTGAATCTCTATGAATTTTTTTTTGACAGCCTTAGAAAACATATACGCATGATTGAATCACTAAGATTTTTTTTTACAGCCTTAGCACACATATATGCTTTATTGAATCACTATGAATTTTTTTTGATATCCTTAGAACAAATATAAGCATGATTGAGTTACTATGAAACTTTTTTGAGAGCATTAGAACACATATATGCATGATTGATTCACTATGATTTTTTTTGACAACCTTAGAGACATATATGCATGATGAAACCACTATAAAATTTTTTTGATAGCCTTAGAACACATATGTGCATGATTGAATTAGTATAAAATTTTTTTGACAACCTTAGAACACATATATGCATGATTGAATCACCTTGAAAATTTTTTGACACCTTTAGAACACATATATGCATGTCTGAATCACTGTAAATTTTTTTTGACAACATTAGAAACATACATGCATTATTTAATGAATATGATTTTTTTTTTATAGCCATAGAACACAAATATATGTAATTGAATTACTATGATTTTTTTTGACATATTTAGAACACATATATAAATGATTGAATCACTATGATTTTTTTTTTACAACCTTAGAACACATATATGCATGATTGAATCACCTTGAAATTTTTTTGACAGCCTTAGAGCACATATATGCATGATTGGATTACTATGAATTTTGATGACAGCCATAGAATACATATATCAAGATTGATTTTTTTTTGACAACCTTAGAAAACATATATGCATGATTGAATCACTATGAAATATTTTTGAAAACCTTAAAACACTTATATGCATGATTGAATCACTATCAAATTTTTATGATAGCCTTAGAATACATATATGCATGATTGAATCACTATCAATTTTTTTTGACAAGCTTAGACACATATATGCATGATTAAATCACTATAAAAAATTTTTGACAGCCTTTGAACCCATATATGCTTGACATAGTTACTATAAATTTTTTTTGACATTCTTAGAACACATATATAAATGATTGAATCACTATAATTTTTTTTTTACTACCTTCTAACACATATATGCATGATTGAATCTTTATGATTTTTTTTTGACAGACTTAGAACACAAATATGCATGATTGAATCACTATTCATTTTTTTTGACAACCTTAGAACACAAATATGTGTGATTGAATCACTATGAATTTTTTTTGACATTGTTAGAACACATTTATGCGTGATTGAGTCACTTTGATTTTTCTTTGACAGCCTTAGAACACATATATGCAAGATTGAATCACTATGATTTTTTTTGACAACCTTATAGACATATATGCATGTCTAAATCACTATAATTTTTTTTGGCTGCCGTAGAACACATATATGCATGATTAAATTACTATGAAATTTTTTTGACAACCTTAGAAGACATATATGCAAGAATGAATAACTTTGAATTTTTTTTACAGCCTAAGAATACATATATGCATGATTGAATCACTATCAAATTTTTTTGACAACCTTAGACACATATATGCATGATTAAATCACTATATTTTTTTTAAAGTCTTTGGACACATATATACAAGATTGAATTACTATAATTTTTTTTTGACATCCTTAGAACATATATATAAATAATTGAATCAGTATGAATTTTTTTTGACAGCCTTAAAACACATATATGCATGATTGAATCACTATAAAAAATTTTTTGACTACCTTAGAACGCATATATGCATGATTGAATCAGTATGAATTTTTTTTGACAGCCTTAGAACATATATATGCATGATGAAATCACCATAAATTTTTTTTGACAACATTATAACACATATGTCATTGATTAAATCACTATAATTTTTTTTAAAAAGTAAGAAGACGTATATGCAAGATTGAATCACTATGATTTTTTTTGACAACCTTAGTGACATATATGCTTGAATAAATCTCTATAAACATTTTTTTACAGCCTCAGAACACATATATGCAAGATTTAATCACTATGATTTTTTTTTGAGTGACTTAGAATACATATATCAAATTTGGATTTTTTTTGACAACCGTAGAACACATATATGCATGATTGAATCACTATAAAATATTTTGGACTTTCTTAAAGAACATATATGCATGATTGAATCTCTATGAAATTTTTATGACAGCCTTAGAACACATATATGCATGATTGAATCACTATGAAATTTTTTTGACAGCCTTAGAAAACATATATAAATGATTGAAATACTATCTATTTTTTTTTACAACCTTAGACAAATATATGGATGATTAAATCACTATAAATTTTTTTTGACAGCCTTTGAACACATATATGCATGATTGAAATACTATGATTTTTTTTGACATCCTTGAAACACATATATAAATTATTGAATCACTATGATTTTTTTTTTGACAGCCTTAAAACACATATATGCATTGTTGAATCACTATAATTTTTTTTTTGACTACCTTAGAATACATTTATGCATGATTGAATCTCTATGATATTTTTTGACAGCCTTAGAACACTTATATGCATGATTGAATCACTATGAAATTTTTGTGACAACGTTATAACACATATATGCATGATTGAATCACTATAAATTTTTTTAACATCCTTAGAACACATATATGCATGATTGAATTACTATGACTTTTTTTTTTTAGTCTTAGAACACATATATGCATTATTTAATCACAATGAATTTTTTTTTATAGTATTAGAACACATGTATGCATGATTGAATCACAATATTTTTTTTTGACAACCTTAAAACACATATATGCATGATTAAATCACTATGAAATTTTTTTGACATCCTTAGAACATATATATGCATGATTGAATCACTATGAATTTTTTTACGTCCTTATAACACATATATCCATGATTGTGTCAGTATGATTTTTTTTGACAGCCTTAAAACACATATATTCATGATTGAATCACTATGAATTTTTTTGACAACCATAGAGAAAAGAATGCATGATTAAATCGGTATGATTTTTTTTACAGCCATAGAACACTTATATGCAAGATGGAATTACTATGATTTTTTTTTATAACCTTAGAACATATATATGCATGTCTGAATCACATTGAATTTTTTTACAGTGTTAGAACACATATATGCATGATTGAATCAATATAAAATTGTTTTGGAAGCCTTAGAACATATATATCCATAATTATTTTTTTTTGACAGCCTTAGAACACGTATATGCATGATGAAATCACTATGAATTCTTTTTAACAACCTTAGGACACATATGTGCATGATTGAATCACTATGAACATTTTTTAACGACATTAGAAGACATAAATGCATGATTGAAGTACTATGAACTTTTTTGACAGCCATAGAAGACATATATGCAAGATTGAATCACTATAAAATTTTTTTGACAGCCTTGGAATACATATATCAAGATTGAATTTTTTTTGACAACCATAGAAGACATATATGCAAAATTAAATCACCATGAAATATTTTTGACTGCTTTAAACACATATATGCATGATTGAATCACTATAAAAATTTTAGGACAACCTTAGAATACTTATATGCATGATTCAATCACTATCATTTTTTTTGACAACCTTAGACACATATATGCATGATTAAATCACTATAATTTTTTTTTGACAGCCTTTGAACACATATATGCAAGATTGAATTACTATAAATTTTTTTTGACATCCTTACAACACATATATAAATGATTGAATCACTAGGAGATTTTTTTGACAGTCGTAGAACAAATATATGCATGATTGAATCACTATAAATTTTTTTTGACTACCGTAGAACTCATATATGCATGATTGAATCTCTATGAAATTTTTTTGACTACCTTAGAACACATTTATGAATGATTGAATCAATATGAAATTTTTTTGACAGCCTTAGAACACATATATGCATGAATCACTATGATTTTTTTTTTACAAACTTAAGACACATATATGCGTGATTGAATTGCTATGAACTTTTTTTGACAGCCTTAGAACACATATATGCATGATTGAATTACTATGATTTTTTTTTATAGTCGTAGAACACATATATGCATTAATGAATCACTATGAAATTTTTTTGAGAGTCTTGTAATACATTTATCAAGATTATATTTTTTTTACTAACATAGAACACATATACGCATGATTAAAATCACTATGAAATATTTTTTACTGCTTTAAACACATATATGCATAATTGAATCAGTATGAATTTTTTATGACAACCTAAGAACACACATGTGCATGATTGAATCACTATGAAGTTTTATTGACAGCCTTAGAATACATATATGCATGATTGAACTACTATTAATTTTTTTTGACAACCTTAGACACATATATGCATGATTGAATCACTATAAATTTTTTTGACAGCCTTTGAACACATATAATCATGATTGAATAACTATGATTTTTTTTTGACATCCTTAGAACACATATATAAATGATTGAATTGCCAAGAAATTTTTTTGATAGCCTTAGAACATATATATGCATGATTGAATCTCTATGAAATTTTTTGATAGCCTTAGAACACATATCTGCATGATTGAATCACTTTAAAAATTTTTTGACTACCTTAGAACTCATATATGCATGATTGAATCTCTATGATTTTTTTTTGACTACCTTAGAACACATATATGCATGAATGAATCACTATGAAATTTTTTGACAGTCTTAGAACACATATATGCATGAATCAGTATGATTTTTTTTGACAAACTTAAGACACATATATGCATGATTGAATCACTACAAACTTTTTTTGACAGCCTTAGAACACATATATGCATGATTGAATTATTATGAATTTTTTTGATTGCCATAGAACACATATATGCATGATTGAATCACTATAGATTTTTTTTAACTACCTTAGAACACATATATGTATGATTGAATCAGTATGAATTTTTTTAGAAAACCTTATAACACATATATGCATGATTAAATCACTATGAATTTTTGTTGATGTCCGAAGAACAAATATACGCATGATTGAGTCAGAATGATTTTTTTTGGACAACCTTGCAACACATATATGCATGATTGAATCACTATGATTTTTTTTGACAACCTTAGATATATATATGCATGATTAAAGCACTATAAAATTTATTTGACTTTCTTAGAATACATATATGCATGATTGAATCACTATCAAATTTATTTGCCAACCTTTGGCACATATCTGCATGATTAAATCACTATAAATTTTTTTTGACAGCCTTTGAACACATATATACATGATTGAATTACTATGAATTTTTTTTGACATCCTTAGAACAAATATATATATATATATATGACTGAATCTCTATGGATTTTTTTTTATAGCCATAGAACACATATATGCATGATTGAATCAGTATGATTTTTTTTTGAAAGCCTTAGAACACATATATGCATGATTGAATCACTATGAAATTTTCCTTAGAACATATATATGCATGATTGAGTGATCATACAAAATTTTTGACAGCCTTAGAACACATATATGCATGATTGAATCACTATGAATTTTTTTTGACAACCTAAGAGACATATATGTGTGATTAAGTCACTATAACTGTTTTTTGACAGCCTTAGGACACATATATACATGATTAAATTAGTATGATTTTTTTTTGACAGCCTTAGAACACATACAAGCATGATTGAATCACTATAAAATGCTTTTGAGAGCCTTAGAACACATATATGCATGAGTGAATCACTATGAAATTTTTTTGACGTCCTTAGAACACATATATGCATGATTGTGTCACTATGAAATTTTTTTGACAGCCTTAGAATACATATAAGGATAATTGAATCACTGCCAAATTGTTTTGATAACCTGAGACATCTATATGCATTATTAAATCATTACCAAATTTTTTTGACAACCTTTGAATGCATATATGCATGATTGAATTACTATGAATTTTTTTTGACATCCTTATAACACATATATAAATGATTGAGTCACTATCAAATTTTTTTAACAACCTTCGAACACATATATGCATGATTAAATAAATATATGTTTTTTTGACTACCTTAGAACACATATATGCATGATTGAATCTCTATGAATTTTTTTTGACATCCTTAGAACACATATATGCATGATTGAATCGCTATGAATTTTTTTTGACTTCTTTAGAACACATATATGCATGAGTGAGTCACTATGAAATTTTGTTGACTGCCTTAGATACCTATATGCATGATTGCATCACTATGAATTTTTTTTGAAAACCTTGGAGACAAATATGGATGATTAAATTACTATAAATTTTTTGTAACAGCCTTAGAACACATATATGCATGATTGAAGTATAATGAATTCTTTTGACAACATTAGAACACATATATGTATGATAGAATCACCCTGAATTTTTTTTGATAGCCTTAGAAAACATATATGCATGATTGAATCACTATAAAATTTTTTGATAGCCTTACAACATGATTTTTTTTTACAATATTAGAATACATATATGTAGGATTGAATCACTATGAATATTTTTTGACAACATTAGAACACATGTATGCATGATTGAATCACTATAATTTTTTTTGACAGCATTAGAACATATATATGCATGATTGAATCACTATTAATTTTTTTTGACCACCTTAGAACACATATATAGATGATTGAATCACTATAAAGTTTTTTTGGCAGTCTTAGAACACATATATGCGTGATTGTATCACAATGAATTTTTTTATACAGATTAGAACAAATATATGCAAAATTGAATCACTAGATTTTTTTTTGAAAAACTTAGAGCAAATATATGCATGATTGAATCACTATAATTTTTTTTTCACAGCCATAGGACACATATATACATGATTGAATCATTGTAAAATTTATTGACAGCCTTAGAACACATATGCATTATTGAATCACTATGAAATTTTTTTGACAACTTTAGAACTCATATATGCATGGTTGAAACATTTTTGATTGCCCTAGAATACATATATGCAAGATTGAATCACTTTAAATTTTTGTTGACAATCTAAGGACACATAAATGAATGATTGAATCACTATAATTTTTTTTTGAAGATCTTAGAAGATATATGCATGGTTGAATCGCAACGATTATTTTTTGACAGCCTTAGAACTGATAAATGCAAGATTGAATCACAATGAATATTTTATAGTGCCCTAGAATATATAGATGTAAGATTGATTTTTTTGACAGCCTTTAGAACACATAAATGCATGATTTAATCACTACGAATATTTTTTACAGCATTAGACCACATATATACATGATTGAATCACTATAATTTTTTTTAAAACATTAGAACAGATATATGCATGATTGAATCACTGTAAATTTTTCTTGATAGCCTTAGAACACATATATGCATGATTGAATAACTATAAATTTTTTTGACAACCTTAGAACAAATATATGCACGATTGAATTATGATAATTTTTTTTGACAACCTTAGAACACATATATGCATGATTGAATTACTATGAAAATTTTTTGACAGCCTTAGAACACATATATACATGATTCAATAACTATAAATTTTTTTGACCGCCATTGAACACATATATGCATGATTGAATAGCTATAATTTTTTTTTGACAGCCATAGAACACATATATGCATGATTGAATAACTATAAAATTTTTTGACAGCCATAGAACACATATATGCATGATTGAATAATTATAAATTTTTTTTTGACAGCCTTAGAACACATATATGCATGATTGAATAACTATAATTTTCATGATTGAATAACTGTAAATTTTTTTGACAACCTTAGAACAAATATAGGAATGATTGAATCATGATAATTTTTTTTTGACAATCTTGGAACACATATATGCATGATTGAATTACTATGAAATTTTTTTTGACAGCCTTATAACACATATATGCATGATTTAATAACTATAAATTTTTTTGACAACCATAGAACACATATATGCATGATTGAATAACTATACAATTTTTTTTGATAGCCATAGAACACATATATGCATGATTGAATAACTATAATTTTTTTTTACAGTCATCGAACACATATATGCATGATTGAATAACTCTAAATTTTTTTGACAGCCTTAGAACATATATATGCATGATTGAATAACTATAAATTTTTTTTACGACCATAGTACACATATATGCATGATTAAATAACTATAAATTTTTTTTTATTGCCATAGAACACATATATGCATGATTGAATAACTATAATTTTTTTGATAGCCTTAGAACATATATATGCATGACTCAATCAGTATGAATTTTTTTTATAGCCATAGAACACAGATATGTATGATTGAACCACTATGAAAGTTTTTTGACATCCTTAGAACACATATATGCGTGATTGAATCACTATAAATTTTTTTTGACAGCGTTTGAACACATATATGCATGATTGAATAACTATAATTTTTTTTTACAGCCTTAGAACAGATATATGCATGATTGAATCAGTATTATTTTATTTTGACAGCCTTAAAATGCATATATGAATATTTGAATCACTATGAAATTTTTTTAACTGCCTTATAACACATATATACATGATTGAATCACTGTGAAATTTTTTTGATAGCCTTAGAACACACATAAGTATTATTGAATCACTATAAAAAAATTTTGACTGCGTAAGAACACATATATGCGTGATTGAATCACTATAATTTTTTTTTGACAGCCTTAGAACACATATATGCATGCTTGAATCACTATGGATTTTTTTTTACAATGTTAAAGCACATATATGCTTGATTTAGTCACTATGACTTTTTTTGACAACCTTAGAACATATACATGCAAGATTGAATCACTATGAAATTTTTTTAACAGCTTTAGAACACATATATGCATGATTGAAAGACTATGAATTTGTTTTGACAACATTAGAATACATATATGCTTGATTGAATCACTATAAATTTGTTATGACTAATTTAGAACACATATACGCAAGATTGAATCACTATGAATTCTTTTTTATAGCCTTTGAACACATATATACGCGATTGAATCACTATAATTTTTTTTGGACAACCTTAGAAAACATATATTCATGATTAAATCACTATAAATTTTTTTTGACAACCTTAAAACACATATATGCATGATTGACTTACTATGAACTTTTTTTGATAGCATTAGAACATATATATGCATGATTGAATCACTATAAATTTGTTTTGACAACCTTAGAACACATATATGGTTGATTGAATCACTATAAATTTTTTTTGACATTCTTAGAACACATATATGCATGATTGTATCACTATGATTTTTTTTTATAGATTAGAAGAAATATATGCAAGATTGATTGACTAGATTTTTTTTTTGAAAAACTTAGAACACATATATGCATGTTTGAATCACTATGATTTTTTTTTGACAGCATTAGAAGACATATATGCATGATTGAATCACTATGAAATATTTTTGACTGCCTTAAAATACATATATGCATGATTGAATCACTATGAAAATTTTATGACAGCCTTAGAACACATATGAGCATGATTGAATCACTATCAATTTTTTTTGACAGCCTAAGAACACATATATGCATGATTGAATCACTATAAAATTTATTTGACCACCTTAGACCACATATATACATGATAGACATACTATAATTTTTTTTTGACAACCTTAGAACACATATATGCTTGATTGAATCACTATGATTTTTTTTTACAACATTATGACACATATATGCAAGATTGAATCACGATATTTTTTTTCGATAACCTTAGAACACATATATGCATGATTGAATCACTGTGATTTTTTTTTGACAACCTTAAAACACATTAATGTATGATTAAATCACTTTGATTTTTTTTTTACAGCATTAGAACACATAAGTGCATGATTGAATCACTGTAAATTGTTTTGACAACCTTAAAACAAATATACGCGCAATTGAATCACTATGATTTTTTTTAAGAGCCTTAAAACACATATATACATGATTGAATTACTGTGAATTTTTTTTGATAGCCTTAGAACACATATATACATGATTGAATCACTATGAATTTTTTTTGATAGCCTGAAAACACACATATGTATGATTGAATCACTATGAATTTTTTTGACAGCCTTAGAACACATATTTGCATGATTAAATCACTATAATTTTATTTTTACAGCCTTAGAACACATATATGCATGATTGAATAACTATAATTTTTTTTGATAGCCTTAGAACACATATATGTATGATTAAATGAGTATAAAATTTTTGTGACAGCCTTAGATTGCATATTTGAATGATTGAATCACTATGGATTTTTTTTGACAACATTAGAGCACATATACACTTGATTTCGTTACTATGAAATTTTTTTGACAACCTTAGAACTTATACATGTGTGACTGAATCACTATGAAAATTTTCTATCAGCCTTAGAACACATATAAGCATGATTGAATCACTATAATTTTTGTTGACAACATTAGAATACATATATGCATGATTGAATCACTATAAATTAGTTATGACAGACTTAGAACACATATATGCAAGATTGAATCACTATGGAATTTTTTTGATAGCCTTTGAACACATATATACATGATTGAATCACTATGAATTTTTTTGGACAAACTTACAAAACATATATTCGTGATTGAATCAATATAATTTTTTTTGACAGCCTTAGAATACATATTTGCATGATTGAATCACTTATTATTTTTTTTGACAGCCTTAGAACACATATATGCATGATTGAATAACTATAATTTTTTTTTAAGAGCCTTAGAACACATATATGCATGATTGAATCAATATAAATTTTTTTGAGAGCCTTAGAACGCACATATGCATGATTTAATGACGATGGAATTTTTTTGATATCCTTAGAACACACATATGTATTATTGAATCTCTATGAAAATTTTTTAACTGCCTTAGAACACATATATGCGTCATTGAATCTCTATAAATCTTTTCTGACAACCTTAGAACACATATATGCATGATTGAATAACTATGAATTTTTTTTGACATCCTTAGAACAAGTATGTGCATGATTGAATCACTATGGATTTTTTTTTACAATGTTAGAGCACATATATGCTTGATTTAGTCACTATGAATTTTTTTTGACAACCTTAGAACATATACATGCGTGATTGAATCACTATGAAATTTTTCTAAGAGCCTTAGAACACATATTTGCATGATTGAATCACTATAATATTTTTTTTAGAGCATTAGAACACATATATGCATGATTGAATCACTATAAATTTGTTATGACAAATTTAGAACACATATAAGCAAGATTGAGTCACCATGAATTTTTTTTGACAGCCTTTGAACACATACATATATGATTGAATCACTATGATTTTTTTTGGACAACCTTAGAAAACATATATTCATGTTTGAATCACTATAATTTTTTTTGACAACCTTAAAACACATATATGCATGATTGACTTACTACAAACTTTTTTTTATGCCATTAGAACATATATAAGCATTATTGAATCACTATAAATTTGTTTTGACATCCTTAGAATGCTTATATAGATGATTGAATTACTATAAATTTTTTTTGACATTCTTAGAACAGATATATGCATGATTGTATCACTATGAATTTTTTTGATAGATTAGAACAAATATATGCAAAATTGAATCACTAGAATTTTTTTTTAAAAAACATAGAACACATATAAGCATGTTTGAATCACGATGAATTTTTTTTGACAGCATTATAACACATATATGCATGATTGAATCACTATGAATTTTTTATGAAAGCCTTTGAACGCATATATGCATGATTGAATCACTATCAAATTTGTTTGACGGACTTAGAACACACATATGAATGATTGACAGTCTTAGAATGCATGAATGAATCTCTATGGAATTATTGTGACAATGTTAGAGAACATATACGCTTGATTTAGTCACTATGATTTTTTTTTACAGCCTTAGAACATATACATGCGTGATTGAATCACTATGAAATTTTTTATTGAGCCTTAGCACACATTTAAGCATGATTGAATCATTATAAATGTTTTTGACAACATTAGAATACATATATGCATGATTGAATCACTATAAATTTGTTATGACAAACTTAGAACATATATATGCAAGATTGAATCACTATGAAATTTTTTTGATACCCTTTGAACATATATATATACATGATTGAATCACTATGAAATTTTTTGGACAAACTTAGAAAACATATATTCGTGATTGAATCACTATAAATTTTTTTTGACAGCCTTAGAACACATATTTGCTTGATTGAATCACTATGAATTTTTTTGATAGCCATAGAACACACATATGTATGATTGAATCACTATGATATTTGTTTGACATCCTTAGAACACATATATGCACGATTGAATCACTATAATTTTTTTTTGACAGCCTTTGAATACATATATGCATTATTGAATAACTATAAAAATTTTTTGACAGCATTAGAACTCATATATGCATGTTAGAATCAGTATAATTTTTTTTGACAGCCTTAGAATGCATATATGAATGATTGAATCACTATGATTTTTTTTTAACTGCCTTATAACACATATATACATGATTGAATCACTGTGAAATTTTTTTGATAGCCTTAGAACGCACATATGTATTATTGAATCACTATAAAAAAATTTTGACTGCCTAAGAACACATATATGCGTGATTGAATCACTATAATTTTTTTTTGACAGCCTTAGAACACATATATGCATGCTTGAATCACTATGGAATTTTTTTTACAATGTTAAAGCACATATATGCTTGATTTAGTCACTATGACTTTTTTTGACAACCTTAGAACATATACATGCAAGATTGAATCACTATGAATTCTTTTTAACAGCTTTAAAACACATATATGCATGATTGAATGACTATAAATTTGTTTTGACAACATTAGAATACATATATGCTTGATTGAATCACTATAAATTTGTTATGACTAATTTAGAACACATATACGCAAGATTGAATCACTATGAATTCTTTTTTATAGCCTTTAAACAGATATATACGCGATTGAATCACTATAAAATTTTTTGGACAACCTTAGAAAACATATATTCATGATTAAATCACTATAAAAAATTTTTGACAACCTTAAAACACATATATGCATGATTGACTTACTATGAACTTTTTTTTATAGCATTAGAACATATATATGCAAGATTGAATCACTATAAACTTGTTTTGACAACTTTAGAACACATATATGGTTGATTGAATCACTATAATTTTTTTTTGACATTCTTAGAACACATATATGCATGATTGTATCACTATGATTTTTTTTTATAGATTAGAAGAAATATATGCAAGATTGAATGACTAGATTTTTTTTTTGAAAAACTTAGAACACATATATGCATGTTTGAATCACTATGAAATTTTTTTTGACAGCATTAAAAGACATATATGCATGATTGAATCACTATGAAATATTTTTGACTGCCTTAAAATTCATATATGCATGATTGAATCACTATGAAAATTTTATGACAGCCTTAGAACACATATGAGCAGGATTGAATCACTATCAATTTTTTTTGACAGCCAAAGAACACATATATAAATGATTGAATCACTATAAAATTTATTTGACCACCTTAGACCACATATATACATGATAGACATACTATAAATTTTTTTTGACAACCTTAGAACACATATATGCATGATTGAATCACTATGTTTTTTTTTTACAACATTATGACACATATGCAAGATTGAATCACGATATTTTTTTTTCGATAACCTTAGAACACATATATGCATGATTGAATCACTGTGATTTTTTTTGACAACCTTAAAACACATATATGTATGATTAAATCACTTTGATTTTTTTTTGACAGCATTAGAACACATAAGTGCATGATTGAATCACTGTAAATTTTTTTGACAACCTTAAAACAAATATACGCGCAATTGAATCACTATGATTTTTTTTTAGAGCCTTAAAACACATATATACATGATTGAATTACTGTGAATTTTTTTTGACAGCCTTAGAACACATATATACATGATTGAATCACTATGAAATTTTTTTGATAGCCTAAAAACACACATATGTATGATTGAATCACTATAAAATTTTTTTGACAGCCTTAGAACACATATTTGCGTGATTAAATCACTATTATTTTATTTTTACAGCCTTAGAACACATATATGCATGATTGAATAACTATAATTTTTTTTTGACAGCCTTAGAACACATATATGCATGATTAAATGAGTATAAAATTTTTGTGACAGCCTTAGATTGCATATTTACATGATTGAATCACTATGGAATTTTTTTGACAACATTAGAGCACATATACACTTGATTTAGTCACTATGAAATTTTTTTGACAACCTTAGAACTTATACATGTGTGATTGAATCACTATGAAATTTTTGTATCAGCCTTAGAACACATATAAGCATGATTGAATCACTATAATTTTTTTTTGACAACATTAGAATACATATATGCATGATTGAATCACTATAAATTTGTTATGACAGACTTAGAACACATATATGCAAGATTGAATCACTATGGAATTTTTTTGATAGCCTTTGAACACATATATACATGATTGAATCACTATGATTTTTTTTGCACATACTTACAAAACAAATATTCGTGATTGAATCAATATAATTTTTTTTGACAACCTTAGAATACATATTTGCATGATTGAATCACTTATTATTTTTTTTGACAGCCTTAGAACACATATATGCATGATTGAATAACTATAATTATTTTTAAGAGGCTTAGAAAACATATATGCATGATTGAATCAATATAATTTTTTTTTGAGAGCCTTAGAACGCATATATGCATGATTTAATGACGATGGAATTTTTTTGATAGCCTTAGAACACACATATGTATTATTAAATCACTATGAAAATTTTTTAACTGCCTTAGAACACATATATGCGTCATTGAATCTCTATAAATCTTTTTTGGCAACCTTAGAACACATATGCATGATTGAATAACTATGATTTTTTTTGACATCCTTAGAACAAGTATGTGCATGATTGAATCACTATGGAATTTTTTTGACAACGTTGGAGCACATATATGCTTCATTTAGTCACTATGAATTTTTTTTTACAACCTTAGAACATATACATGCGTGATTGAATCACTATGAAATTTTTCTAAGAGCCTTAGAACACATATTTGCATGATTGAATCACTATAATATTTTTTTGAGAGCATTAGAACACATATATGCATGATTGAATCACTATAAATTGTTATGAGAAATTTAGAACACATATAAGCAAGATTGAGTCACCATGAAATTTTTTTGACAGCCTTTGAACACATATATATATGATTGAATCACTATGAATTTTTTTGGACAACCTTAGAAAACATATATTCATGTTTGAATCACTATAAATTTTTTTGACAACCTTAAAACACATATATGCATGATTGACTTTCTACAAACTTTTTTTATGCCATTAGAACATATATAAGCAATATTGAATCACTATAAATTTGTTTTGACATCCTTAGAATGCTTATATAGATGATTGAATCACTATAATTTTTTTTTGACATTCTTAGAACACATATATGTATGATTGTATCACTATGATTTTTTTTGATAGATTAGAACAAATATATGCAAAATTGAATCACTAGAATTTTTTTTTGAAAAACATAGAACACATATAAGCATGTTTGAATCACGATGAATTTTTTTTGACAGCATTATAACACATATATGCATGATTGAATCACTATGAATTTTTTATGAAAGCCTTTGAACGCATATATGCATGATTGAATCACTATCAAATTTTTTTGACAAACTTAGAACACACATATGAATGATTGACAGTCTTAGAATGCATGAATGAATCACTATGGAATTATTGTGACAATGTTAGAGAACATATACGGTTGATTTAGTAACTATGATTTTTTTTGACAGCCTTAGAACATATACATGCATGATTGAATCACTATGAATTTTTTTTATGAGCCTTAGAACACATTTAAGCATGATTGAATCATTATAAATTTTTTTGACAACATTAGAATACATATATGCATGATTGAATCACTATAAATTTGTTATGACAAACTTAGAACATATATATGCAAGATTGAATCACTATGAAATTATTTTGATACCCTTTGAACACATATATACATGATTGAATCACTATGAAATTGTTGGACAAACTTAGAAAACATATATTCGTGATTGAATCACTATAAATTTTTTTTGACAGCCTTAGAACACATATTTGCTTGATTGAATCACTATGATTTTTTTGATAGCCATAGAACACACATATGTATGATTGAATCACTATGAATTTTTTTCGACATCCTTAGAACACATATATGCACGATTGAATCACTATAAAATTTTTTTGACAGCCTTTGAACACATATATGCATTATTGAATAACTATAAATTTTTTTTACAGCATTAGAACTCATATATGCATGTTTGAATCAGTATAATTTTTTTTGACAGCCTTAGAATGCATATATGAATGATTGAATCACTATGAATTTTTTTTAACTGCCTTATAACACATATATACATGATTGAATCACTATGGAATTTTTTTGATTGCCTTAGAACACACACATGTATTATTGAATCACTTTAAAAAAAATTTGACTGCCTAAGAACACATATATGCGTGATTGAATCACTATAATTTTTTTTTGACAGCCTTAGAAGACATATGCATTTTTGAATAACTATGAATTTTTTTTGGCAGCCTTAGAACATGTATGTGCATGATTGAATCACTATGGAATTTTTTTGACAACGTTTGAGCACATATATGCTTGATTTAGTCACTATGATTTTTTTTGACAACCTTAGAACATATACATGCGTGATTGAATCACTATGAAAATTTTCTAACAGCTTTAGAACATATATATGCATGATTGAATGACTATAAATTTGTTTTAACAACATTAAAAAACATATATGCATGATTGAAACACTATAAATTTGTTATGACAAATTTACAACGCATATACGCAAGATTGACTCACTATGATTTTTTTTGATAGCCTTTGAACACATATATACATGATTGAATCACTGTGAATTTTTTTGGACAACCTTAGAAAACATATATTCTTGATTAAATCACTATAATTTTTTTTGACAACCTTAAAACACATATATGCATGATTGACTTACTATGAACTTTTTTTGATAGCATTAGAACATATATATGCATGATTGAATCACTAAAAATTTGTTTTGACAACCTTAGAACGCATATATGGATGATTGAATCACTAAATTTTTTTTTTGACATTCTTAGAACACATAAATGCATGATTGTATTACTATGAATTTTTTTTACCAGCATTAGAACACATATATGCTTGATTTAATCACTATAAAATATTTTTGACTACCTTAAAACACATATATGTATGATTGAATCACTATGAAATTTTTATGACAACCTTAGAACACATATATGCAGGATTGAATCACTATAAAAAAATTTTGACAGCCTTAGAACACATATATGCATGATTGAATCACTATCAATTTTTTTTGACAACCTTATATACATGATAGAAATACTATAATTTTTTTTTTGACAAACTTAGAACACATATATGCATGATTGAATCACTGTAAAATTTTTTGACAACCTTAAAACAAATTTAAGCGTAATTGAATCTCTATGATTTTTTTTTAGAGCCTTAAAACGAATATATACATGATTGAATTACTGTGAAATTTTTTTACAGCCTTAGAACACATATATAGATGATTGAGTCACTATGAAATTTTTTTGATAGCCTTAGAACACTCATATGTATGATTGAATCACTATGAATTTTTTTGACAGCCTTAGAACCCATATTTGTGTGATTGAATCACTATAATTTTATTTTTACAGCCTTAGAACACATATATGCATGATTGAATAACTATAATTTTTTTTTTGATAGACTTAGAACACATATATGCATGATTGAATTAGTATAGTTTTTTTTTTATAGTCTTAGAATGCATTATTGCATGATTGAATCACTATGAAATTTTTTTGACTGCCTTCGAACACATATATGCATGATTGAATCACTATGGATTTTTTTTGACAACGTTAGAGCAAATATACGTTTGATTTAGTCACAATGAATTTTTTTTGACAGCCTTAGAACATATACATGCGTGATTGAATCACTATGAAATTTTTCTAGGAGCCTTAGAACACATATAAGGATGATTGAATCACTATAATTTTTTTGACAACATTAGAAGATATATGCATGATTGAATCACTATAAATTTGTCATGACAAACTTAGAACACATATACGCAAGATTGAATCACTATGAATTTTGTTTTGATAGCCTTTGAACACATATTAACATGATTGAATCACTATGACATTTTTTGGACAAACTTAGAAAACATATATTCGTGATTGAATCACTATAAATTTTTTTTGATAGCCTTAGAACACATATTTGCATGATTGAATCACTATGAATTTTTTTTGATAGCCTTATAACACACATATGTATGATTGAATCACTATGAATTTTTTTTGACAGCCTTAGAATATGCCTGATTGAATCACTATAATTTTTTTTTTACTGCCTTAGAACACATATAAGCATGATTGAATAACTATAAATTTTTTTTTAGAGCCTTAGAACACATATATGCATTATTGAATCAGTACAAATTTTTTTCAGAGCCTTAGAATACATATATGCATGATTGAATCACTATGATTTTTTTTTACTGCATTAGAACACATATATACATGATTTAATGACTATGGAATTTTTTTGATAGCCTTAGAACTTACATACATATTATTGAATCACTATGATTTTTTTTTAACTGCCTTACAACACATATATGCGTGATTGAATCACTATAAATCTTTTTTGACAGTCTTAGAACACATATATGCATGCTTGAATAACTATGATTTTTTTTTGACATATTTAGAACAAGTATATGCATGATTGAATCACTATGGAATTTTTTTGACAACGTTAGAACACATATATGCTTGATTTAGTCACTAATAAAATTTTTTGACAACCTTAGAACATATACATGCGTGATTGAATCAATATGAAATTTTTCTAAGAGCCTTAGAACACATATTTGCATGATGGAATCACTATAAATTTTTTTTGAGAGTATTAGAACACATATATGCATGATTGAATCACTATAAATTTGTTATGACAAATTTAGAACACATACAAGCAAGATTGAATCACCATGAAATTTTTTTGACAGCCTTTGAACACATATATATATATATATGATTGAATCACTATGGAATTTTTTGGACAACCTTAGAAAACATATATTCATGATTGAATCACTATATATATATTTTTTTTAAATCTTAAAACACATATATGCATGACTGACTTACTAAGTACTTTTTTTGATGGCATTAGAACATATATATGCATGATTGAATCACTATAAATTTGTTTTAACATCCTTAGAATGCATATATAGATGATTGAATCACTATAATTTTTTTTTGACATTCTTAGAACACATATATGCATGATTGTATCACTATGATTTTTTTTGACAGATTAGAACAAATATATGCAAGATTGAATCACTAGAATTTTTTATTGAAAAACATAGAACACATATAAGCATGTTTGAATCACGATGAATTTTTTTTGACAGCATTATAACACATATATGCATGATTGAATCACTATGATTTTTTTATGACAGCCTTAGAACACATATATGCATGACTGAATCACTATGAATTTATTTTAGCAAACTTAAACACATATATGCATGATTAATATAGAATGAAATTTTTTTGACAGCCTTTGAACACATATACGCTTGGTTGAAATACTATAATTTTTTTTTGACATGCATAGACCATATATATAAATGATTGAATCACGATGAATTTTTTTTGACAGCCTTAGAACAAATATATGCATGATTGAATCAGTATAATTTTTTTTTACAGCCTTACAACAGATATATGCATGATTAAATCACTATAAAAAATTTTTGACAACCTTACACCGCATATATACATGATAGAATTACTATAATTTTTTTTTTGACAGCATTAACACACATATATGCATGATTGAATCACTATAAATATTTTTTGACAACCTTAGATACATATATGCGTGATTGAATCACAATGATTTTTTTTTACAACATTATGACACATATATGCAAGATTGAATCACGATAATATTTTTTGGACAACCTTAGCACACATATACGCATGATTGAATCACTGTGATTTTTTTTTGACAACCTTAAAATACATATATGCATGATTGAGTCTCTTTGAATTTTTTTTTATGGCATTAGAACACATATGTGCATGATTGAATCACTATAAAATTTTTTGACAGCCTTAGATCACATATATGCATGATTGAATCACTGTAATTTTTTTTAAAACCTTAGAACAAATATAAGCAAGACTGAATCACTGTAATTTTTTTGAAAACCTTAGAACAAATATAAGCAAGACTGAATCACTATAAATTTTTTTTGATAGCCTTAGAACATATATATACATGATTGAATTACTATGAAATTTTTTTGACAGCCATAGAACACATATATACATGACTGAATCACTATGATTTTTTTTTGATAGCCATAGAACACACATATGTATGAATGAATCACTAGAATTTTTTTTTGAGAGACTTAGACCACATATATGCGTGATTGAATCACTATAAAGTTTTTTTTGACAGCCCTATAATACATATATGCATGATTGAATAACTATAAATTTTTTTTGACAGCCTTAGACCACATATATGCATGATTGAATCAGTATAAATTTTTTTGGCAGCCTTGGAACGTGTATTTGCACGATTGAATCACTATGATTTTTTTTTGACAGCCTTATCCCACATGTATGCATGATTGAATTACAATGGAATTTTTTTGACAATGTTAGAGCACATATATGCTTGATTTAGTCACTATGATTTTTTTTTGACAACCATAGAACATATACATGCGTGTTTGAATCACTATGAAATTTTTCTATGAGCCTTAGAACACATATAAGCATGATTGAATCACTATAAATTTTTTTGACAACATTAGAATACATAGATGCATGATTGAAATAGTACAAATTTGTTATGACAAACTTAGAACACATATATGCAAGATTGGATCACTATGAAATTTTTTTGATAGCCTTTGAACACAAATATACATTATTGAATCACTATAACATTTTTTGGACAAACTTAGAAAACATATATTCATGATTGAATCACTATAAATTTTTTTGACAACCTTAGAACAAATATATGCATGATTGACTTACTATGAATTTTTTTTTATAGCATTAGAACATATATATGCATGATAAAATCACTATAAATTTGTTTTGACAACCTTAGAACACATACATGCAAGATTGAATCACTATGAATTGTTTTTAGAGCCTTAGAATACATATATGTAAGATTGATTTTTGTTTTAATAGCTTTAGAACACATATATGCATGATTTAATAACTAAGAATTTTTTTGATAGCCTTACCACACATATATGCATTATTAAATCACCACAAATTTTTTTAACAACATTAGAGCACATATATGCATGATAGAATCACTATAAATTTTTTTTAATATCATTAGAACACATATATGCATGATGGAATCACTATAAATTGTTTTTGACAACCTTAGAACACATATCTGCAATATTGAATCATTATGAATTTTTTTTGACAGCCTTAGAACATATACATGTATGATTGAATCACTATAAAATTTTATTGACAACCTTCGAACATATATATGCAAGATTGAATCACTATAATTTTTTTTTGACAGTCTTATTACACATATGCAATAATGAATCTCTACGAAATTCTTTTGACAGCCTTAAAACATATATACGAATGATGAAATCACTACTAAATTGTTTTAACAACCTTAGACACATATGTGCATGATTCAATCACTCTGAATATTTTTTGATAGCCTTGGAACACATATTTGCATGATTGAATTACTATAATTTTTTTTCACTTTCTGACAACACATATATGCATGTTTGAATCTCTATGAATTTTTTTTGATAGCCTTAGAAAGAATATATGCATGATTGAATCACTATGAAATATTTTTGACTGCCTTAAAACACATATATGCATAATTGAATCACTATGAATTTTTTTTGGCAACCTTAGACACATATATGCATGATTAAATCACTATAAAATATATTTAACAACCTTTGAACACATATATGCATGATTTAATTACTATATTTTTTTTTGACATTCTTAGACCACATATATAAATGATTGAATCCCTATGAATTTTTTTTGACAGCCTTAGAACACATATATTCATGATTGATTCAATATGATTTTTTTTAGCAGACTTAGACACATATATGCATGATTAAATTACTAATTTTTTTTTTTACAACCTTTGAACAGATATACGCATGGTTGAAATACTATAATTTTTATTTAACATCCTTAGACCATATATATAAATTATAGAATCACGATGATTTTTTTTGACAGCCTTAGAACACATACATGCATGATTGAATCAATATAAAGTTTTTTTGACAGCCTTAGAACAAATATATTTATGACTGAATCACTAATTTTTTTTTTTGATAGCCTTAGACCACATATATACATGATAGAATTACTATAATTTTTTTTTTGACAGCAATAGAAAACATATATGCATGATTGAATCACTATAAAAATTTTTTGACAACCTTTGAACACATATATGTTTGATATAATCACTATGATTTTTTTTGACAACATTATGACTCACATATGCAAGATTGAATCATGATAACTTTTTTTGGACAACCTTAGAACACATATATCCATGATTGAATCACTGTGATTTTTTTTGACAACCTTAAAACACATATATGCATGATTGAATCTCTTTGAATTTTTTTGACGGCATTAGAACACATATGTGCATGATTGAATCACTATAAATTTTTTTTGACAGCCTTAGAACACATATATGCATGATTGAATCACTATAAATTTTTTTGCCAACCGTAGAACAAATATAAGCATGATTGAATCACTATGAATTTTTTTTGACAGCCTGAGAACACATATATGCATGATTGAATTACTATGAAATTTTTTTGACAGCCTTAGAACACATATAGACATGAATGCGTCACTATGAAATTTTTTTGAGAACCATAGAACACACATATGTATGATTGAATCACTATGATATTTTTTTGACAACCTTAGAACACATATATGCGTGATTGAATCACTATAAATTTTTTTTGACAGCCTTAGAACACATATCTGCATGATTGACTTACTATAAATTTTTTTGAAAGCCTTATAACACATATATGGATGATTGAATCTCTATGAAATTTTTTTGATGGCTTTAGAACACATATATGCATGATTGAATCACTATGGAATTTTTTTGACAATGTTTGAGCCCATATATGCTTGATTTAGTCAAAAAGAAATTTTTTTGACAACCTTAGAACATATACATGCGTGATTGAATCACTATGAAATTTTTCTATGAGCCTTAAATCACATATAAGCATGATTGAATCACTATAAATTTTTTTGACAGCATTAGAATACATATATGCATGATTGAATCACTATAAATTTGTTATGACAAACTTATAACACATATATGCAAGATTGAATCACTATGAATTTTTTTTATAGCTGTTGAACACATATATACATGATTGAATCACTATGAAATTTTTTGCACTAACTTAGAAAACAAATATTCATGATTGAATCACAATAATTTTTTTTTGACAACTTAAGAACACATATATGCATAATTGACTTACTATGAATTTGTTTTGATAGCAATAGAACATATATATACATGATTGAATCACTATAAATTTGTTTTGACAACCTTAGAACACATATATAGATGACTGAATCACTATAATTTTTTTTTGACAGCTTTGAACACATATATGCATGATTGTATCACTATGATTTTTTTTTGAAAAACTTAGAACACAAATATGCTTGATTGAATTTGTATATTTCTTTTTTTGACATTCATAGAACACTTATATCCCTATGTGAATCACAGTGAATTTTTTTTGACAGCCTTAGAACACTTATATACACGATTAAAACTTTTTTAACTGCCTTAGACCACATATATGCCTCATTGAATCGCTATGAATTTTTTTTTACAACAGTAGGACACATATATGTATGATTGAATCACTTTAAATTTTTTTTGAAGGTCTTAATATATATATGCATGATTCAATCACTATGATGTTTTTTGACAGCATTAGCACACATATATGCGTGATTGAATCACTCTAGTTCATTTTTGACAAACTTAGAACATGTATATGCATGATTGAATCACTATAAATTTTTTTTGACAGTCTTATAAAACATATATGCAATAATGAATCTCTATGAAATTCTTTTCGCAGCCTTAGGACACATTTATGAATGATGAAATCACTACGAAATTGTTCTAACAATCTCAGACACATATATGCCAGATTCAATCACTATGAAATTGTTTTGATAGCCTTGGAACACTTATATGCATGATTGAACTACTATAACTTTTTTTTCACGTTCTTAGAACACATATATGCATGTTTGAATCTCTATGAATTTTTTTTGATAGCCTTAGAACAGATATATGAGTGATTGAATCACTATGAAATATTTTTGACTGCCTTAAAATACATATATGCATGATTGAATCACTATGAATTTTTTTTGGCAACCTTAGACACATATATGAAATATAAAATTACTATAAAATTTATTTGACAGCCTTTGAGCACATATATGCATGATTGAAGTACTATGATTTTTTTTTGACAATTTTAGACCACGTATATAAATGATTGAATCACTATGAATTTTTTTCGATAGCCTTAGAACACATATATGCATGATTATATCACTATGAAATTTTTTTGACAGCCTTAGAACACATATATGCATGATTGAATCACTGTAATTTTTTTTTGACAGCATTAGAACACATATATGCATGATTGAATCACTATAAAATTTTTTGGACAACCTTAGAACACATATATGCTTGATTGAATAATTATAATTTTTTTTTGACAGCCTTAGAACACATATATGCACGATTGAATCACTATAATTTTTTTTTTGACAGCCTTAGAACATATATATACATGATTGAGTCACTATAAAATTTTTTTGACAACATTAGAACACATATATGCATGATTGAATCACTACAAATTTTTTTTGACAGCCTTAGAACACATATATACACGATTAAAACTTTTTTGACAGCCTTAGACCACATATATGCCTGATTGAATGACCGTGATTTTTTTTTGACAACCTTAGAACACATATATGCATGATTGAATCACTATAAATTTTTTTTGAAGGTCTTAATATATATATATATATATAATCACTATTACTTTTTTTGACAGCCTTAGAACACATATATGCATGATTAAATCACTATGAATTTTTTTTTACAGCATTAGCACACATCTATGCGTGATTGTATCACTCTAATTTATTTTTGACAAACTTAGAACATGTTTATGCATGATTGAATCACTAAACATTTTCTTTGACAGTCTTATAACACATATATGCAATAATGAATCTCTATGAAATTCTTTTGACAGCCTTAGGACACATATATGAATGTTGAAATCACTACGAAACTGTTTTAACAATCTTAGACACATATAGGCATGATTCAATCACTATGAAATTCTTTTGATAGCCTTGGAACACTTATATGCTTGATTGAATTACTATAATTTTTTTTTCATGTCCTTAGAACACATATATGCATGTTTGAATCTCTATGAAATTTTTTTGATAGCCTTAGAACAGATATATGCATGATTGAATCACTATGAAATATTTTTGACAGCCTTAAAACACATATATGCATGATTGAATCACTATGATTTTTTTAGGCAACCTTAGACACATATATGCATGATAAAATCATTATAAAATTTATTTCACTATAAAGTTTTTTGGACAACCTTAGAACACATATATGCTTGATTGAATCACTATAAATTTCTTTTGACAGCCTTAGAACACATATATGCATGATTGAATCACTCTAAATTTTTTCTGACAGCCTTAGAACATATATATACATGATTGAATCACTATAAATTTTTTTTGACGGCATTAGAACACATATATGCATGATTGAATCACTATAAATTTTTTTTGACAGACTTAAAACACATATATGGACTATTGAATCACTATGAATTTTATTTGACAACATTATGACACATATATGCAAGATTGAATCATGATAAATTTTTTTGACAACCTTAGAACACATATGTGCATGTTTAAATCACTGTGATTTTGTTTGACAATCTTAAAACACATATATGCATGATTGAATCTCTTTGATTTTTTTTTACAGCATTAGAACACATACGTGCATGATTGAATCACTATAACTTTTTTTTGACAGTCTTAGAACACATATATGCATGATTGA
This sequence comes from Nuphar pumila, assembly GCF_984573655.1. Classification (NCBI taxonomy): domain Eukaryota; kingdom Viridiplantae; phylum Streptophyta; class Magnoliopsida; order Nymphaeales; family Nymphaeaceae; genus Nuphar; species Nuphar pumila. The sequence continues at coordinate 59,138,926 of NC_143254.1, forward strand.
ATCACTGTAATTTTTTTTGACAACCTTAGAACAAATATAAGCATGATTGAATCACTATGAAATTTTTTTGACAGCCTTAGAACACATATATGCATGATTGAATTACAATGAATTTTTTTTGATAGACTTAGAACACATATATACATGATTGAATCACAATGAATTTTTTTTTATAGCCATAGAACCACACATATGTATGATTCAATCACTATGAAATTTTTTGACAGCCTTAGAAAACATATATGCGTGATTGAATCACTATAAATTGTTTTTGACAGCCTTAGAACACATATATGCATGATTGAATTAGTATTAATTTTTTTTGACAGCCTTAGAACGCATATTTGCATAATTGAATTGCTATGAAATTTTTTTGACTGCCTTAGAACACATATATGCATGATTGAATCAATATGGAATTTTTTTGACAACGTTTGAGCACATATATGCTTGATTTAGTCACTATGATTTTTTTTTGACAACCTTAGAACATTTACATGCGTGATTGAATCACTATGAAATTTTTCTGACAGCATTAGAATACTTATATGAATGATTGAATCACTATAAATTTGTTATGACAAACTTAAAACACATATATGCAAGAGTGAATCACTAGAATTTTTTTTGAAAAACTAAGAAGACATATATGCATGATTGAATCACTATAATTCTTTTTTTGACAGACATAAAACACATATATGCATGATTGAATCATAGTGAAATTTTTTTGACAGCCTTAGAACACATATATGCCTGATTAAAACTTTTTTGGCAGCCTTAGACCACATATATGCCTAATTGAATCACTATGATTTTTTTTGACAACCTTAGGACACATATATGCAAGATCAAATTACTATAAAATTTTTTTGAAGGTCTTAGAATATATATACGTATGATTGAATCACTATGAATTTTTTTTGACAGCCTTAGAACACATATATGCAAGATTGAAACACTATGAATTGTTTTTAGAGCCTTAGAATACATATATGCAAGATTGATTTTTTTTTTGATAGCCTTATAACACATATATGCATGATTTAATAACTCTGAGTTTTTTGACAGCCTTACAAAACATATATGCATGATTGAATCATAATAAATTTTTTTAACAACTTTAGAACACATATATGCATGATTGAATCACTACAATTTTTTTAATAGCATTAGAACACATATATGCATGATGGAATCACTATGAATTTTTTTTTGATAGCATTAGAATACATATATCCATGAATGAATCACTCTAATTTATTTTTGACTAACTTAGAACATATATATGCATGATTGAGTCACTCTTAATTTTTTTTGACAGTCTTATAAAATATATATACAATAATAAATCTCTATGAAATTCTTTTGACAGCCTTAAAATACATATACAAATGATGAAATCACTATGAAATTGTTTTAACAACCTTAGACACATATATGCATGATTCAATCACTATGAAATTTTTTTGATAGCCTTGGGACACTTTTATGCATGATTGAATTACTATAATTTTTTTTCCACTTCCTTAGAACACATATGCATGATTGAATCAATATAAAATTTTATTGACAGCCTTAGAACATATATATGCAAGATTGAATCACTCTGAAATATTTTTGACTGCCTTAAAACACATATATGCATGATTGAATCACTATGATTTTTTTTTGCAACCTTTGACACATATATGCATGATAAAATCACCATAAAATTTATTTGACAGCCTTTGAACACATATATGCATGATTGAATTACTAAGAATTATTTTTGACATTCTTAGACCACATATATAAATGATTGAATCCCTATGAATTTTTTTGACAGCCTTAGAACACATATATATGCAAGATTCAATTTTTTTTTGATAGCCTTAGAACACATATATGCATGATTTAATAACTATGATTTTTTTGATAGCTTTACAATGCATATATGCGTGATTGAATCACTATAAAAAAAATTTAACAGCATTAGAACACATATATGCAAGGATGAATCACTATAAATTTTTTTTAATAGCATTAGAACACATATATGCATGATTGAGTCACAACAAATTGTTTCTGACAACCTTAGAACACATATCTACTATATTGAATCATTATGAATTTTTTTTGACAGCCTTAGAACACATGTATGCATGATTGAATCACTATGAAATTTTATTGACAGCCTTTGAACATATATATGCAAGATTGAATCACTATGAAATTTTATTGACAGTGTTAGAACACATGTATGCATGATTGAATCCTTATGCATTTTTTTTGACTGCATTAGAACACATATGTGCATGATTGAATCACTATAATTTTTTTTTGACAGTCTTATAACACATATATGCAATAACGAATCTCTATGAAATTCTTTTGACAGCCTTAGAACACATATATGCATGATGAAATCACTATGAATTTTTTTGACAACCTTAGACACATATATGCCTGATTCAATCATTATGAATTTTTTTGATAGCCTTGCAACACATATATGCATGATTGAATTACTATAATTTTTTTTTACTTCCTTAGAACTCATATATGCATGTTTGAATCACTCAGAATTTTTTTTGTCAGCCTTAGAAGCCATATATGCATGATTGAATCACTATAAAATATTTTTGACTGCCTTAAAACACATATATGCATGATTGAATCACTATAAAAGTTTTAAGACAGCCTTAGAACATATATATGCTTGATTGAATCAGTATGAAATTTTTTTGAGAGCCTTAGAACACATATATGCATTATTGAATCACTATGATTTTTTTTTGGCAACCTTATACACATATACACATGATTAAATCACTATAAAAATTATTTGACAGCCTTTGAACACATATATGCATGATTGAATTACTATGATATTTTTTTGACATCCTTAGACGACATATATAAATAATTGAATCCCTGTGAATTTTTTTTTACAACCTTACAACACATATATGGATGATTGAATCACTATAAAAAAAATTTTACATCCTTAGAACAGATATATGCATGATTGAATCACTATGAATTTTTGTTGACAGCCTTAGAACACATATACACATGATTGAATCACTATAAATTTACTTTGACCTCATTAGAACACATATATGCTTGATTGGATCACTATAATTTTTTTTTGACAATCTTAGAACACATGTATGCTTGATTGAATCACTACAAAATTTTTTTGACTGCCTTAGAACAAATATATGCATGATTGAATCAGTAAGAATTTTTTTTGACAACCTTAGAACTCATATATGCAATACTGAATCACCATGAAATTTATTTGACAACTCTAGAACACATATATGCATGATTGAATCACTATGATTTTTTTTTACAGCATTAGCACACATATATGCATGATTGAAATACTATAATCGATTTTTTACATACTTGAAACATATATATGCATGAATGAACCACTATAATTTTTTTTTGACAATCTTCGAACATATATACATGCAAGACTGAATCTCAACGAATTTTTTGTGACAGCCTTAGAACGCATATACGCATGATTGAATCACTATGAATTTTTTTTGCCAACCTTAGACACACTTATGCATGATAAATCACTATGAAATTTTTTTGATAGCCTTAGAGCACATATATACATGATTTAATTACTATGATTTTTTTTTGACATCCTTAGAACACATATATGCATGATTGAACCACTATGATTTTTTTTTTTACTGCTTTAGAACATATATACGCATGATTGAATCACTAGGATTTTTTTTTACTGCCTTAGAACACATATATGCAAGATAGAATCACTATGATTTTTTTTAGCAAACTTAAAAAACATATATGCATGATTGAATCATTATGAATTTGTTTTTACAGCCTTAGAACACATATATATATGATTGAATCTCTATGAAATTTTTTTGACAGCCTTTGAACACATATATGCAAGATTGAGTCAATAGATTTTTTTTCCCAGCCTTAAAACACATATAAGCAACATTGAATCACTATGACAATTTTTTGACAGCCTTGGAACTCATATATGCATGATTGAATCACTATGATTTTTTTGACTGCCGTAGAACAAATATATGCATGATTGAATCACTATGAATTTTTTTTGACAGTCTTAGAACACATATATGCATGATTGAATCACTATGAAACTTTTTTCATTACCTTAGAACACATATACGCTAGATTGAATCACTATAATTTTTTTTTTATAGCATTAGAACATATATATGCATGATTAAATCACTATAATTTTTGTTTGACAATCATAGAACACATATATGCTTCATTGATTCGCTATAAAAAATTTTTGATAGCCTGAGAACCTATATATGCATGATTGAATCTCTATGAATTTTTTTTACAGCCTTAGAACATATATATGCATGATTGAATCACAATAAATTTTTTTTGATAACCTTTGACACATATATGCAAGATTAGAACACTATAAATTTTTTTAGACAGCACTAAAGCACATATAAGCGTGATAGAATTACTATGATTTTTTTTTGACATCCTTAGAACATATATATTTATGATTGAATTAGTATGAAATTTTTTTGACTGCCTTAGAACACATATATGCATGATTCAATCACTATAATTTTTTTTGACAACCTTGTAAAACATATATGCATGATTGACTCACCATAAAAATTTTTTGACAGCCTTAGAACACATATGAATGACAGAATCACTACGATTTTTTTTTGACAACCTTAGAACACATATATGCATGATTGAATCACTATAATTTTTTTTTGACAGCCTTAGAAAACTTATATGCAAGATTACAACACAGTGAAATTTTTTTGACAGCCATAGAACACATATAAATGATTGAATCACTATAATTTTTTTTTACAACCTTAGAAAACATATATGCTTTATTGAATCACTATAAATTTTATTTGGCAACCTTAGGATACATATATGCTTGATTGAATCACCATCTATAGTTTTTGAGAGCCATAGAACACATATATGCATGATTGAATCACTATGATTTTTTTTAACAACCTTAGAAAACATATATGCATGATTTAATCAATATGATTTTTTTTAACTGCCTTAGAACACATATTTGCAAGATTGAAATTTTTCAGACACCCTTAGAAAACAAATATGCTTGACTGAATTACTATGATTTTTTTTTAAAGCCTTAGAACACACATATGTAAGATTGAATCACTATGAATTTTTTTTACAGACTTAGAACACTTATATGCATGATTGAATCAGTATGATTTTTTTGACAGCCTTAAAACACATATATGCATTATTTAATCACTATAAAATTTTTTTGACAGATTTAGAAGATATACATGCATGATTGAAACACTATAAATTTTTTTGATGGGATCATAACACAAAAATGTATGATTGAATCACTTTAAAAACTTTTTGACAACCTTTGAACACTTATATGCAAGATTGAATCACAATAAATTTTTTTTAACAGCCTTAGATCAAATATATCCATGATTGAATGACTATGATTTGTTTTTGACAATGTTAGAGCACATATATGCCTGATTGAATCTTAATGATTTTTTTTTTATAACCTTAGAACACATATATGCATGATTAAATCACTATGTTTTTTTTTTTGACAGCCATAGAACATATATATGCATGAATGAATCACTGCAAATTTGTTTTGACAACACTAAAACATATATATGTAAGATTGAATCACTATAACTTTTTTTTGACAACCATAGAATACATATATGCAAGATTAAATCACAATGAAATTTTTTTGACAGCCTTAAAACACATATATGCATGATTGAATCACTATGATTTTTTTTTGACAACCTTAGAACACATATATGCTTGATTGAATTACTATCTAATTTTTTTCACAGCCTTAGAACACATAAATGTGATATTGAATCACTTTGAATGTTTTTTGATAGTCTTAGAACACATATATGCAAGATTGAATCACTATGATTTTTTTTTAGAGCCTTAGAATACATATATGCAAGATTGAAATTTTTTTGATATCCTTAAAACACATATATGCAAGATTGAATCACTATGAATTTTTTTTGACAACCTTAGAACACATATATGCATGAATCTCTGTGATTTTTTTTTACAAACTTAGAACACATATTTGCATGATTGAATCACTATGAAATTTTTTTGACCGCCTTAGAACACATATATGCATGATTGAACTATTATGAATTTTTCTTTACAACATTTGAACACAAATATGCGTGATTTAATCACTATGAATTTTTTTTGACACCCTTAGAACACATATATGCATGATTGAATCACCTTGACATTTTTTTGACTGCCTTATAACACATATATGCATGATTGTATCAGTATAATTTTATTTTGACAGCATTAGAACACAAATATGCATGATTGTATCATTGAAGTTTTTTTGACAGCATTAAAACACATATTTGTTTGATTGAATCACTATAAATTTTTTTGACAGCCTTTGAACACATATATGCAAGATTGAATCACAGTAAAAAAATTGTGAAAGCCTTAGGACATATATATGCATGATTGAATCACTATGATTTTTTTTGGAGCCTTAGAACACATATATGCCTCATTGAATCACTATGAAAGATTTTTTGCAACCTTAGGACCCATATATTCATGATTGAATCACTATCTAATTTTTTTGACAGCCTTAAAACACATATATTCATGATTGAACCACTATAAAAAAATTTTGAGAGACTTAGAAAACATCTATGCATGATTCCATCGTTTTGAAATTTTTTTGACAGCCTTAAAACACATATTTGTATGATTTAATCACTATGAAGTTTTTTTGACAGCCTTAGAACACATATATAAATGACTAAGTCAAAATGATTTTTTTTGACATTCTTATAGCATATACAAGCATGATCAAATGACTATAAATTGTTTTTACCGCATTAGAGCATATATATGCATGATTCAGTCACTATGAAATTTTTTGACAGCCTTAGAACACATATATGCATGATTGAATCACTATGAATTTTTTTTGACAACCTTAGAACCCATATATGCATGATTGAATCACTATGATTTTTTTTTACAAACTTATAACACATATATACATCATATACGCAACACTAATTTTTTTTGACAGCTTGAGAACAAATATATGCATGATTGAATCACTATGAAATTTTTTTGATAGCCTTAGAACCCATATATGCATGATTGAATCACTATGATTTTTTTTGACAAACTTATAACACATATATGCATGATTGAATCACAATGAATTTTTTTTGACAGTCTTAGAACACATATATGCGTGATTGAATCTTAATAAATTTTTTTTGAGGCCCTTAGAATACATATATGCATGATAAAATGACTGATTTTTTTTGAAAATTAAGAACACATACTTGCATGATTGAATCACTAGAGAATTTTTTTGACCGCGTTATACCATATATGTGCTTGATTCAATCACTATGATTTTTTTTGACAGTCTTAGAACACATATATGCATAATTGAATCACTACAATTGTTTTTTGACATTCTTAGAACACATATATGCATGATTGAATCACAATGATTTTTTTTAATAGCATTAGAACACAAATATGCATGATTGGATCACTATGATATTTTTTTGATAGCCTTAGAACACATATATGCATGATTGAATTAATATGATTTTTTTGACAGCATTAGAATACAAATATGCATGATTGAATCACTAATTTTTTTTTGATAGATTTAGAACACATATATGCATGATTGAATCACAACGATTTTTTTTTGACAGCCTTGAAACATATATATAGATGATTGAATCATTATGAAATTTTTTGATAGCCTTAGAACACATATATGCATGATTACATTTTTTTTGACAGCCTTAGAACACACATATGCAAGATTGAATCACTATGCATTTTTTTTGACAACTTTAGGACATATATATGCAAGGTTGAATCACTATGAATTTTTTTACTGCCTTAGAACACATTTATGGAGGGTTGAATCACTTTGAATTTTTTTTGACAAACATTGAACCCATATATACATGATTGAATGACAATGAAAGTTTTTTTACAGCCATGGAACACATATATGCATGATTGAATCACTATAATTTTTTTTTTACTGCATTAGAACATATATATGCATGATTCAATCACTATGAAATTTTTTCGACAGCCTTAGAACACATATATGCATGATAGAATCACTATAAATTTTTTTTGATAGCCTCAGAACACGTATATTCACGATTGAATCACTATAATTTTTTTTGACAGCATTAGAAGACACATATGCGTTATTGAATCACTACAACATTTTTTTGACAACCTTAGAACACATATCTACGGGATTGAATCATTATGAAATTTTATTGAAAGCCTTAAAACACACATATGCATGATTGAATCACTATGAATTTTTTTTGACACCCTTAGAACACATATATACAAGAATGAATCACTATGAATTTTTTTTGACAACCTTAGGACACGTACATGCATGATTGAATCAATATGAAATTTTTATGACAGCCTTAGCACACATATATGCATGATTGAATCACTATGATTTTTTTTTGAAAGCCTTAGAACACATATATCAATGATTGAATCACTATGAACTTTTTTTAACAAATTTAGAACACATATATGCATGATTGACTCACTGTAATTTTTTTTTGCAACCATAGAACACATATCTACAGGATTGAATCATTCGGAAATTTTTTTGATGGCTTAGAACACATATGCTTGATTGAATCACTATAAATTTTTTTTGACAGCCTTAGAACAGATATATGCAGGATTGAATCACTATGAATTTTTTTTGACAGCCTTAGTACACATATACGCATCATTGAATCACTTTAAATTTTCTTTGACATCCTTAGAACACATATATGCATGATTTAGTCGCTATAAATTTTTTTTGACAGCCTTAGACCATATATATCCACGACTAAATCACTGTGACATTTTTTTGACAACTTAGACCAATATATGCATGATTCAATCATAGTGAATTGTTTTTTACAGCCTTAGAACATATATATGCATGATTTAATCACTATGATTTTTTTTAACAACCTTATAACCTTAGAACACATATATCAATGATTGAATCACTATGATTTTTTTTGAGAGAATCAGAACACCTATATGCATGTTTGAATCACTATGAATTTTTTTTGAGAGCCTTAGAACACATATATGCTTGATTGAATCACTTCAAAAATTTTTTGACAACCTTAGCACACATATGCATGATTTAATCACTATCTAATTTGTTTGACAGCCTTAAAACACATATCTGCATGATTGAATCACTATGATTTTTTTTTGAAAGCCTGAGATCACATATATGCAAGATTGAATCACTATGAAATTTTTTTGAGAGCCTTAGAAAACATATATGCAAGATTAATTTTTTTTTGCAGCCTTAGAACACATATATGCATGATTGAATCACTGTGAATTTTTTTTTGAGAAACTTAGAACACGTATATGCGTGATAGAATCACAATGATTTTTTTTTTGACAACCCTGGAAAACATATTTGCATGATTCAATGACTATGAAATTTTTTTGACTGCCTTAGAGCACGTATATGCATGATTGAGTCACTATGAAAGTTTTTTGATAGCCTTAAAACCAATATATGCATGATTGAATCACTATGAATTTTTTTTGACAAACTTAGAACACATATGCATGATTGAATCACAATAAAAGTTTTTTGACAGCCTTAGAACACTTATATGCATGATTGAATCTTAATGACATTTTTTTGACATCCTTAGAACACATATATGCATGATTAAATGACTATGTAAATTTTTTGAAACCTTAGAAGACATACATGCATGATGGAATCACTACAAATTTTTTTTGACAGCATTAGAACTCATACATGCATGATTAAATTACTATGAATTTTTTTTGACAACCTTAAGACACATGTATGCATGATTGAATCATTGTGAATTTTTTTTGACACCATAGAACACAAATAAGCTTGATTAAATCACTATGATTTGTTTTTGACACACTTAGAACACATATATACAATATTGAATCACTATGATTTTTTTTTGAAAACCTTAGAATACATATATGCAAGGTAGAAATTTTTCTGACAACCTTAGAACACATATATGCATGATTCAATAACTATGAAAATTTTTTGACATCCTTAGAACACATATATGGATGATTGAATCACTGTGAATTTTTTTTGATAACCTTAAAACACATATATGCAAGATTGAATCACTCTGATTTTTTTTGCAGCATTAGAACACATATATGCATGAATGAATCACTATAAATTTTTTTGACAGCCTTAGAACACATATATGCACGATTAAATCACTATGAATTTTTTTTGACAGCCTTAGAACACATATAAATCATTGAATCCCTATGAAATTTTTTTGACAGCCTTAGAGCACATATATGCATGATTGAAATTTTTTTGACGACCATAGAACACATATATGCATGATTGAATCACTATGAATTTTTTTCGACAACCTTAGGACACATATATGCTTGATTGAATCACTATCAAAAATTTTTGACAACCTTACAACATTTATATGCTTGATTGAATCACTATGAATTTTTTCTATAGCCTTAGATTACTTACATGCAAGATTGAATCACTATGAATTTTTTTTGAGAGCCTTAGATTACATGTATGCACAATTAAACTTTTTTTGACAAACTTACAACATGTATAGGCATGATTGAATCACAATGAATTTTTCTTGAGAGCCTTAGGACACATATATGAATGATTGCATCAAAATGATTCTTTTTGGACATCCTTAGAACACATATATGCATGATTTAATGACTATGAAATTTTTTTGACAGCCTTAGAACACATACATCCATGATTGAGTCACTGCAATTTTATTTGACCACATTAGAACACATATATGCATGATTTAATGACCATGAAATTTTTTTAACAGCCTTACAACACATATATGCATGATAGAATCACTATGGAATTTTTTTGACAGCCTTAGAACATATATATGCATGATTGAATTATTATGGAACTTTTTTGACAGCCTTAGAACACATATATGCATGATTGAATCACTATGAATTTTTTTTGACCGCCTTATAACACATATATGCATGATTGAACCATTATGAATTTTTTTTTACAGCATTTGAAAACAAATATGCATGATTTAATCACTACAAAATTGTTTTGACAGCCTTAGAACACATATATGCATGATTGAATCATTATGAGTTTTTTTTGACAGCCTTAGAACACATATATGCATGATTGAATCATTATGAATTTTTTTTGACAGCCTTAGAACACATATATGCATGATTGAATCACTATGAATTTTTTTTGACAGCCTTACAACACATATATGCATGATTGAATCACTATGAATTTTTTTTTATAGCCTTAGAACACATATATGCAAGATTGAATCACTATGATTTTTTTTTACAACCTTAGAACACATATATGCATGATTGAATCTCTGTGATTTTTTTTTACAAACTTAGAACACATATTTGCATGATTGAATCACTATGAAATTTTTTTGACCGCCTTAGAACACATATATGCATGATTGAACTATTATGATTTTTTTTTTACAACATTTGAACACAAATATGCGTGATTTAATCACTATGAAATTTTTTTGACACCCTTAGAACACATATATGCAAGATTGAATCACTATGACATTTTTTTTACTGCCTTATAACACATATATGCATGATTGTATCAGTATAAATTTTTTTTGACAGCATTAGAACACAAATATGCATGATTGTATCATTGAAGTTTTTTTGACAGCATTAAAATACATATTTGTTTGATTGAATTACTATAAATTTTTTTGACAGCCTTTGAACACATATATGCAAGATTGAATCATAGTAAAAAATTTGTGAAAGCCTTAGGACATATATATGCATGATTGAATCACTATGATTTTTTTTGGAGCCTTAGAACACATATATGCCTGATTGAATCACTATGAAAGATTTTTTGCAACCTTAGGACCCATATATTCATGATTGAATCACTATCTAATTTTTTTGACAGCCTTAAAACACATATATGCATGATTGAACCACTATAAAATTTTTTTGAGAGACTTAGAAAACATGTATGCATGATTCCATCGTTTTGAAATTTTTTTGACAGCCTTAGAACACATATTTGCATGATTGAATCACTATGAAGTTTTTTTGACAGCCTTAGAACACATATATAAATGATTAAGTCAAAATGATTATTTTTGACATTCTTATAACATATACAAGCATGATCAAATGACTATAAATTTTTTTTACCGTATTAGAGCATATATATGCATGATTCAGTCACTATGAAATTTTTTGACAGCCTTAGAACACATATATGCATGATTGAATCACTATGAATTTTTTTTGACTGCCTTAGAACCCATATATGCATGATTGAATCACTATGATTTTTTTGAAAAACTTATAACACATATATACATCATATACGCAACACTAAATTTTTTTTGACAGCGTGAGAACAAATATATGCATGATTGAATCACTATGAAATTTTTTTGACAGCCTTAGAACCCATATATGCATGATTGAATCACTATGATTTTTTTTGACAAACATATAACACATATATGCATGATTGAATCACAATGAATTTTTTTTTATAGCCTTAGAACACATATATGCGTGATTGAATCTTAATAATTTTTTTTGAGGCCCTTAGAACACATATATGCATGATAAAATGACTATGATTTTTTTTGAAACATAAGAACACAAACATGCATGATTGAATCACTAGAGAAATTTTTTGACCGTGTTATACCATATATGTGCTTGATTCAATCACTATGATTTTTTTTGACAGTCTTAGAACACATATGTGCATGATTGAATCACTACAAATTTTTTTTGACAGTCTTAGAACACATATATGCATGATTGAATCACAATGATTTTTTTTTAATAGCATTAGAACACAAATATGCATGATTGGATCACTATGATATTTTTTTGATAGCCTTAGAACACATATATGCATGATTGAATTAATATGATTTTTTTGACAACATTAGAATACAAATATGCATGATTGAATCACTAAATTTTTTTTTGATAGATTTAGAACACATATATGCATGATTGAATCACAACGATTTTTTTTTGACAGCCTTGAAACATATATATGCATGATTGAATCATTATGAAATTTTTTGATTGCCTTAGAACACATATATGCATGATTACATTTTTTTTGACAGCCTTAGAACACACATATGCAAGATTGAATCACTATGCATTTTTTTGACAACTTTACGACATATATATGCAGGGTTGAATCACTATGAATTTTTTTACTGCCTTAGAACACATTTATGGAGGGTTGAATCACTTTGATTTTTTTTTGACAAACATTGAACCCATATATACATGATTGAATGACAATGAAAGTTTTTTTACAGCCATGGAACACATATATGCATGATTGAATCACTATAATTTTTTTTTGACTGCATTAGAACATATATATGCATGAATAAATCACTATGAATTTTTTTTGACAGCCTTAGAACACATATATACATGATAGAATCACTACAAAAAATTTTTGATAGCCTCAGAACACGTCTATTCACGATTGAATCACTATAATTTTTTTTACAGCATTAGAAGACACATATGCGTTATTGAATCACTACAAAATTTTTTTGACAACCTTAGAACACATATCTATGGGATTGAATCATTATGAAATTTTATTGAAAGCCTTAAAACACACATATGCATGATTGAATCACTATGAAATTTTTTTGACACCCTAAGAACACATATATACAAGAATGAATCACTATGAATTTTTTTTGACAACCTTAGGACACGTACATGCATGATTGAATCAATATGAAATTTTTATGACAGCCTTAGCACACGTATATGCATGATTGAATCACTATGATTTTTTTTTGAAAGCCTTAGAACACATATGTCAATGATTGAATCACTATGAACTTTTTTTAACAAATTTAGAACACATATATGCATGATTGACTCACTATAATTTTTTTTTGCAACCTTAGAACACATATCTACAGGATTAAATCATTCCGAAATCTTTTTGATGGCTTAGAACACATATGCTTGATTGAATCACTATAAATTTTTTTTGACAGCCTTAGAACAGATATATGCAGGATTGAATCACTATGAATTTTTTTTGACAGCCTTAGTACACATATACGCATCATTGAATCACTTTAAATTTTCTTTGACATCCTTAGAACACATATATGCATGATTTAGTCGCTATAAATTTTTTTTGACAGCTTTAGACCATATATATCCACGACTAAATCACTGACATTTTTTTGACAACTTAGACCAATATATGCATGATTCAATCATAGTGAATTGTTTTTTACAGCCTTAGAACATATATGTGCATGATTTAATCATTACGATTATTTTTAACAACCTTATAACCTTAGAACACATATATCAATGATTGACTCAATATGATTTTTTTTTAGAGAATCAGAACACCTCTATGCATGTTTGAATCACTATGAATTTTTTTTGAAAGCCTTAGAACACATATATGCTTGATTGAATCACTTCAAAATTTTTTTGACAACCTTAGAACACATATGCATGATTTAATCACTATCTAATTTGTTTGACAGCCTTAAAACACATATCTGCATGATTGAATCACTATGATTTTTTTTTGAAAGCCTGAGATCACATATATGCAAGATTGAATCACTATGAAATTTTTTTGAGAGCCTTAGAAAACATATATGCAAGATTAATTTTTTTTTGCAGCCTTAGAACACATATATGCATGATTGAATCCCTGTGAATTTTTTTTTGAGAAACTTAGAACACGTATATGCGTGATAGAATCACAATGATTTTTTTTTGGACAACCCTAGAAAACATATTTGCATGATTCAATGACTATAAAATTTTTTGGACAGCCTTAGAACATGTATATGCATGATTGAGTCACTGTGAAAGTTTTTTGATAGCCATAAAACCCATATATGCATGATTGAATCACTATGAATTTTTTTTGACAAACTTAGAACACATATGCATGATTGAATCACAATAAAAGTTTTTTGACAGCCTTAGAACAGTTATATGCATGATTGAATCTTAATGACATTTTTTTGACATCCTTAGAACACATATATGCATGATTAAATGACTATGTAAATTTTTTGAAACCTTAGAACACATACATGCATGATTGAATCACTACAAAATTTTTTTGACAGCATTAGAACTCATACATGCATGATTAAATTACTATGAATATTTTTTGACAACCTTAAGACACATGTATGCATGATTGAATCACTGTGAATTTTTTTTGACACCTTAGAACACAAATAAGCTTGATTAAATCACTATGATTTGTTTTTGACACACTTAGAACACATATATACAATATTGAATCACTATGATTTTTTTTTTAAAACCTTAGAATACATATATGCAAGGTAGATTTTTTTCTGACAACCTTAGAACAAATATATGCATGATTCAATAACTATGAAACTTTTTTGACATCCTTAGAACACATATATGGATGATTGAATCACTGTGAATTTTTTTTGATAACCTTAGAACACATATATGCAAGATTGAATCACTCTGATTTTTTTTACAACATTAGATCACAAATATGCATGAATGAATTACTATAAATTTTTTGGACAGCCTTAGAACACATATATGCACGATTAAATCACTATGAATTTTTTTTGACAGCCTAAGAACACACATATAAATCATTGAATCCCTATGAATTTTTTTTGACAGCCTTAGAGCACATATATGCATGATTGAAATTTTTTTGACAACCATAAAACACATATATGCATGATTGAATCACTATGAATTTTTTTCAACAACCTTAGGACACATATATGCTTGATTCAATCACTATCAAATTTTTTTGACAGCCTTACAACATTTATATGCTTGATTGAATCACTATGAATTTTTTCTATAGCCTTAGATTACTTACATGCAAGATTGAATCACTATGAATTTTTTTTTAGAGCCTTAGAATACATGTATGCACAATTAAATTTTTTTTGACAAACTTAGAACATGTATAGGCATGATTGAATCACAATGAATTTTTCTTGAGAGCCTTAGAACACATATATGAATGATTGAATCAAAATGATTTTTTTTGGACATCCTTAGAACACATATATACATGATTTAATGACTATGAAATTTTTTTGACAGCCTTAGAACACATACATCCATGATTGAGTCACTGCAATTTTATTTGACCGCATTAGAACACATATATGCATGATTTAATGACCATGAAATTTTTTTAACAGCCTTACAACACATATATGCATGATTCAATTACTATGAATTTTTTTGACAGCCTTAAAACACAAATATGCATGATAGAATCACAATGGAATTTTTTTGACAGCCTTAGAAAATATATATGCATGATTGAATCATTATGGAATTTTTTTGACAGCCTTAGAACACATATATGCATGATTGAATCACTATCTAATTTTTTTGACAGCCTTAAAACACATATATGCATGATTGAACCATTATGAATTTTTTTTTACAGCATTTGAAAATAAATATGCATGATTTAATCACTATGAAATTGTTTTGACAGCCTTAGAACACATATATCCATGATTGAATCATTATGAATTTTTTTTGACAGCCTTAGAACACATATATGCATGATTGAATCACTATGAATTTTTTTTGACAGCCTTAGAACCCATATATGCATGATTGAATCACTATGATTTTTTTTTGACAAACTTACAACACATATATACATCATATACGCAACACAAAAATTTTTTTGACAGCCTGAGAACAAATATATGCATGATTGAATCACTATGATTTTTTTTTGACAGCCTTAGAACCCATATATGCATGATTGAATCACTATGATTTTTTTTTACAAACGTATAACACATATATGCATGATGGAATCACAATGAATTTTTTTGACAGCCTTAGAACACATATATGCGTGATTGAATCTTAATAATTTTCTTTTGAGGCCCTTAGAACACATATATGCATGATAAAATGACTATGATTTTTTTTTGAAACATAAGAACACATACATGCATGATTGAATCACTAGAGAAATTGTTTGACCGCGTTATACCATATATGTGCTTGATTCAATCACTATGATTTTTTTTGACAGTCTTAGAACACATATATGCATGATTGAATCACTACAAAAATTTTTTGACAGTCTTAGAACACATATATGCATGATTAAATCACAATGATTTTTTTTTAATAGCATTAGAACACAAATATGCATGATTGGATCACTATGATATTTTTTTGATAGCCTTAGAACACATATATGCGTGATTGAATTAATATGATTTTTTTGACAGCATTAGAATACAAATATGCATGATTGAATCACTATTTTTTTTTTGATAGATTTAGAACACAAATATGCATGATTGAATCACAACGATTTTTTTTTGATAGCCTTGAAACATATATATGCATGATTGAATCATTATAAAATTTTTTGATAGCCTTAGAACACATATATGCATGATTACATTTTTTTTGACAGCCTTAGAACACACATATGCAAGATTGAATCACTATGCATTTTTTTGACAACTTTACGACATATATATGCAGGGTTGAATCACTATGAATTTTTTTACTGCCTTAGAACACATTTATGGAGGTTTGAATCACTTTGATTTTTTTTTGACAAACATTGAACCCATATATACATGATTGAATGACAATGAAAGTTTTTTTACAGCCATGGAACACATATATGCATGATTGAATCACTATAAATTTTTTTTGACTGCATTAGAACATCTATATGCATGATTCAATCACTATGAAATTTTTTTGACAGCCTTAGAACACATATATGCATGATAGAATCACTACAATGTTTTTTTGATAGCCTCAGACCACGTATATTCACGATTGAATCACTATAATTTTTTTTGACAGCATTATAACACACATATGCGTTATTGAATCACTACAAAATTTTTTTGACAACCTTAGAACACATATCTATGGGTTTGAATCATGATGAAATTTTATTGAAAGCCTTAAAACACACATATGCATGATTGAATCACCATGAATTTTTTTTGACACCCTTAGAACACATATATACAAGAATGAATCACTATGAATTTTTTTTGACAACCTTAGGACACGTACATGCATGATTGAATCAATATGAAATTTTTATGACAGCCTTAGCACACATATATGCATGATTGAATCACTATGAATTTTTTTTGAAAGCCTTAGAACACATATCAATGATTGAATCACTATGAACTTTTTTTAACAAATTTAGAACACATATATGCATGATTGACTCACTATAATTGTTTTTTGCAACCTTAGAACACATATCTACAGAATTGAATCATTCTGAAATTTTTTTGATAGCTTAGAACACATATGCTTGATTGAATCACTATAAATTTTTTTTGACAACCTTAGAACAGATATATGCAGGATTGAATCACTATGAATTTTTTTTGACAGCCTTAGTACACATATACGCATCATTGAATCACTTTAAATTTTCTTTGACATCCTTAGAACACATATATGCATGATTTAGTCGCTATAAAATTTTTTTGACAGCCTTAGACCATATATATCCACGACTAAATCAATATGACATTTTTTTGACAACTTAGACTAATATATGCATGATTCAATCATAGTGAATTGTTTTTTACAGCCTTAGAACATATATATGCATGATTTAATCACTATGATTTTTTTTAACAACATTATAACCTTAGAACACATATATCAATGATTGAATCACTATGATTTTTTTTGAGAGAATCAGAACACCTCTATGCATGTTTGAATCACTATGAATTTTTTTTAAGAGCCTTAGAACACATATATGCCTGATTCAATCACTTCAAAATGTTTTTGACAACCTTATAACACATATGCATGATTTAATCACTATCTAATTTGTTTGACAGTCTTAAAACACATATCTGCATGATTGAATCACTACGATTTTTTTTTGAAAGCCTGAGATCACATATATGCAAGATTGAATCACTATGAAATTTTTTTGAGAGCCTTAGAAAACATATATGCAAGATTAATTTTTTTTTTGCCGCCTTAGAACACATATATGCATGATTGAATCACTGTGATTTTTTTTTTTAGAAACTTAGAACACGTATATGCGTGATAGAATCACAATGATTTTTTTTTTACAACCCTAGAAAACATATTTGCATGATTCAATGACTATGAAATTTTTTTGACAGCCTTAGAACACGTATATGCATGATTGAGTCACTATGAAAGTTTTTTGATAGCCTTAAAACCCATATATGAATGATTCAATCACTATGAATTTTTTTTGACAAACTTAGAACACATATGCATGATTGAATCACAATAAAAGTTTTTTGACAGCCTTAGAACAGTTATATGCATGATTGAATCTTAATGACATTTTTTTGACATCCTTAGAACACATATATGCATGATTAAATGACTATGTAAATTTTTTGAAACCTTAGAACACATACATCCATGATTGAATCACTACAAAATTTTTTTGACAGCATTAGAACTCATACATGCATGATTAAATTACTATGAATTTTTTTTGACAACCTTAAGACACATATATGCATGATTGAATCACTCTGATTTTTTTTTGACACCTTAGAACACAAATAAGCTTGATTAAATCACTTTGATTTGTTTTTGACACACTTAGAACACATATATACAATATTGAATCACTATGATTTTTTTTTTAAAACCTTAGAATACATATATGGAAGGTAGAATTTTTTCTGACAACCTTAGAACACATATATGCATGATTCAATAACTATGAAACTTTTTTGACATCCTTAGAACACATATATGGATGATTGAATCACTTTGAATTTTTTTTGATAACCTTAGAACACATATATGCAAGATTGAATCACTCTGATTTTTTTTACTGCATTAGAACACAAATATGCATGAATGAATCACTATAAATTTTTTTGACAGCCTTAGAACACATATATGCACGATTAAATCACTATGAATTTTTTTTGACAGCCTTAGAACACACATATAAATCATTGAATCCCTATGAATTTTTTTTGACATCCTTAGAGCACATATATGCATGATTGAAATTTTTTTACCGACCATAGAACACATATATGCATGATTGAATCACTATGAATTTTTTTTGACAACCTTAGGACACATATATGCTTGATTGAATCACTATCAAATTTTTTTGACAGCCTTACAACATTTATATGCTTGATTGAATCATTATGAATTTTTTCTATAGCCTTAGATTACTTACATGCAAGATTGAATCACTATGAATTTTTTTTTAGAGCCTTAGAATACATGTATGCACAATTAATTTTTTTTTGACAAACTTAGAGCATGTATAGGCATGATTGAATCACAATGAATTTTTCTTGAGAGCCTCAGGACATATATATGAATGATTGAATCAAAATGATTTTTTGGGGACATCCTTAGAACACATATATGCATTATTTAATGACTATGAAATTTTTTTGACAGCCTTAGAACACATACATCCATGATTGAGTCACTGCAATTTTATTTGACTGCATTAGAACACGTATATGCATGATTTAAATACCATGAAATTTTTTTAACAGCCTTACAACACATATATGCATGATTCAATTACTATGAATTTTTTTGACAGCCTTAAAACACATATATGCATGATAGAATCACTATGGAATTTTTTTGACAGCCTTAGAACATATATATGCATGATTGAATCATTATGGATTTTTTTTGACAGCCTTAGAACACATATATGCATGATTGAATCACTATGATTTTTTTTTTACCGCCTTAGAACACATATATGCATGATTGAACCATTATGAATTTTTTTTGACAACATTTGAAAACAAATATGCATGATTTAATCACTATGAAATTGTTTTGACAGCCTTAGAACACATATATGCATGAGTGAATCATTATGATTTTTTTTTGACAGCCTTAGAACACATATATGCATGATTGAATCACTATGAATTTTTTTTGACAGCCTTACAACACATATATGCATGATTGAATCACTATAAAATTTTTTTGACAGCATTATAACACAAATATGCATGATTGAATCATTGAATTTTTTTTGGGGAGCCTTAGAACACATATATGCATGATTGAGTCACAATAAAAAAATTTTGACAGGCATTGGACACATATATGCATGATTGAATCACTATGAATTTTTTTTGACAGCCTTAGAACACATATATGCCTGATTGAATAACTATGAAAGATTTTTTGCAACCTTAGGACACATATATCCATGATTGAATCACTATTTAATTTTTTTGACAGCCTTAAAGCACATATATGCATGATTGAACCACTATGAATTTTTTTGGAGAGCCTTAGAACACATGTATGCATGATTCCATCGTTTTGAATTTTTTTTGACATCCTTAGAATACATATATGCTTGATTGAGTCACTATGAAATTTTTTTGACAGCCTTAGACCATATATATGCATGATTGAATCACTATGAATTTTTTTTGACAACCTTAGACACATATATGCATGGTTCAAGCATAGTGAATTGTTTTTGACAGCCTTAGAACATATATCTGCATGATTTAATCACTATGAATTTTTTTTGACAACCTTAGAACCTTAGAACACATATATCCATGATTGATTCACTATGAATTTTTTTTGACAGACTTAGAACACATATATGCATGATTGAGTCACTATGAATTTTTTTGAGAGCCTCAGAACACCTATATGCATGTTTGATTCACTATGATTTTTTTTTGATAGCCTTAGAACGCATATATGCTTGATTGAATCACTTCAAAAAAATTTTGACAGCCTTACAACACATATGCATTATGTAGTCATTATCTAATTTGTTTGACAACCTTAAAACACATATCTGCATGATTGAATCACTATAATTTTTTTTTGAAAGCCATAGATCACATATATGCAAGATTGAATCACTATGATATTTTTTTGAGAGCCTTAGAAAATATATATGCAAGATTAAATTTTTTTTACAGCCTTGGAACACATTTATGCATGATTGAATCACTGTGATTTTTTTTTTGAGAAACTTAGAACACGTATATGCAAGATTAAATCACAATGATTTTTTTTTTGACAACTCTAGAACACATATATGCATGATTCAATGACTATGAAATTTTTTTGACAGCCTTAGAACACGTATATGCATGATTGAATCACTATCAAATTTTTTTGATAGACTTAAAACCCATATATGCATGATTCAATCACTATGAATTTTTTTTGACAAACTTA
Organism: Nuphar pumila; assembly: GCF_984573655.1. Lineage (NCBI taxonomy): Eukaryota > Viridiplantae > Streptophyta > Magnoliopsida > Nymphaeales > Nymphaeaceae > Nuphar > Nuphar pumila. The sequence continues at coordinate 59,161,354 of NC_143254.1, forward strand.
GAACACATATGCATGATTGAATCACACTGAAAGTTTTTTGACAGCCTTAGAACACATATATGAATGATTGAATCTTAATGACATTTTTTTGACATCCTTAGAACACATATATGCATGATTAAATGATTATGCAATAATTTTGAAATCTTAGAACACATACATGCATGATTGAATTACTATAATTTTTTTTGACAACATTAGAACACATATTTAAATGATTGAATCAGTATGAAAATTTTTTAACGACCTTAAGACACATATATGCGTGATTGAATCACTATGATTTTTTTTGACACCTTAGAACACAAATACGCTTGATTGAATCACTATGATTTTTTTTGACACCCTTAGAACACAAATATACAATATTGAATCACAATGATTTTTTTTTGAAAATCTTAGATTACATATATGCAATATAGAAATTTTTTTGACAACCTTAGAACACATATATGCATGATTCAATCACTATGAATTTTTTTTGACATCCTTAGAACACATATATGGATGATTGAATCTCTGTGAAATTTTTTTGATAGCCTTAAAACACATATATGCAAGATTGAATCACTATGGTTTTTTTTACAACATTAGAACACAAATATGTATGATTGAATCACAATAAATTTTTTTGACAGCCTTAGAATACATATAAGCATGATTGAAATTTTTTTGACAGCCTTAGAACACATATATGCATGATTGAATTTTTTTTGACGGCCATAGAACACATATGCAGGATTGAATCACTATGAATTTTTTTTGACAACCACAGGACACATATATGCTTGATTGAATCACTAACAATTTTTTTTGACAGCCTTACAACATGTATATGCTTGATTGAATCATTATGAATTTTTTCTATAGCTTTAGATTACATACATGCAAGATTGAATCACTATGAACTTTTTTTGACAGCCTTAGAACACATATATGCATAATTGAATTTTTTTTGACAGCCATAGAACACATATATGCATGATTGAATCACTTTGAAATTTTTTTGACAACCTTAGGACACATATATTCTTGATTGAATCACTATCAAATTTTTTTGACATCCTTACTACATGTATATTCTTGATTGAATCATTATGATTTTTTTCTATAGCCTTAGATTACATACATGCATGATTGAATCACTATGAAATTTTTTTGAGAGCCTTAGAATACATGTATGCACAATTAAATTTTTTTGACAAACTTAGAACACATATATGCATGATTGAATCACAATGAATTTTTTTTTAGAGCCTTAGGATACATATATAAATGATTGAATCATAATGATTTTTTTTGACATCCTTAGAACACATATATGCATGATTTAATGACTATGAATTTTTTTTGACAGCCTTAGAACACATACTTCCATGATTGAGTCACTGCAAATTTTTTTGACCGCATTAAAACACATATATGCATGATTTAATGACGATGAAGTTTTTTTGACAACCTTACAACAAATATATGAATGATTCAATTACTATGATTTTTTTTACAGCATTAAAACACATATATGCAAGATTGATTCACTAAGAAAATGTTTTGACAGCCTTGGAACACATATATGCATGAGTGAATCACTATGAATTTTTTTTGACAACCTTAGAACACATATATGCATGATTGAATCACTATGATTTTTTTTTTGACATCCTTAGAATACTTATATGCCTAATTGAATCACTATAAATATTTTTTTAACAGACTTAGAACACATATATGCATGATTGAATCACTATGATTTTTTTTTAACAGACTTAGAACACATATATTTATGATTGAATCTCTATGTAATTTTTTTGACAGGCTTAGAACATATATATGCATGATTAAATCGCTATGCAATTTTTTTGACAGCCTTAGAACACATATATGCATGATTGAATCACTATGATTTTTTTTACAGCCTTACAACACATATATGCATGATTGAATCACTATAATTTTTTTTTACTACATTAGAACACAAATATGCTTGATTGAATCGTTGAAATGTTTTTGACAGCATTAGAACACATATATGCATGATTGAATCACTATAATTTTTATTGACAGCCTTAGAACACATATACGCATGTTTGAGTCACAGTAAAAAATTGTTGACAGCCTTAGTACACATATATGCTTGATTGAATCATTATGAAATTTTTTTGACAGCCTTAGAACACATATATGCCTCATTGAATCACTATGAAAGATTTTTTACAACCTTAGGACACGTATATCCATGATTAAATCACTATCTAATTTTGTTGACAGCCTTAAAACACATATATGCCTGATTGAACCACTATGAATTTTTTTTGAGAGCCTTAGAACACATGTATGCATGATTCCATCATTTTGAAATTTTTTTGAGAGCCTTAGAACACATGTATGCATGATTGAATCACTACGAATTTTTTTTTACTGCCTTAGAACACATATATAAATGATTAAGTCATAATGATTTTTTTTTGACATTTTTAGAACATATACATGCATGATCAAATGACTATAAATTTTGTTTGACCGCATTAGAACATATATATGGAGGATTCAATCACTATGAAATTTTCTGACAACCTTACAACACATATATGCATGATTGAATCACTATGATTTTTTTTTTTACAAACTTAGAAGACATATATACTTTATTTAAACACTATCAAAATTTTTTGATAGCCTTAGAACACATATATGCATGATTGAATCACAATGAATTTTTTTTAACTGCCTTAGAACACATATATGCTGGGTTGAATCACTATGAATTTTTTTTGAGCCTTAGAATACATATAAGCAAGACTATTTTTTTTTTGACAGCCTTAGAACCCATATATGCTTGATTGAATCACTATGAAATTTTTTCGACAGCCTTAGAACCGACTTATGCATGATTGAATCACTATGAATTTTTTATGACAAACTTGTAACACATATATGCATGATTGAATCACAATGAATTTGTTTTTACAACCTTAGAACATATATATGCATGATTGAATCTTAATAAAAAATTTTTGAGGTCCTTAGAACAATATATGCATGATAAAATGACTATGAATATTTTTTGAAACCTAAGAACACATACATGCATGATTGAATCACTACACAAAGTTTTTTGCGTTACAGCATATATGTGCGTGATTCATTCACTATGAATTTTTTTTGAAAGCCTTAGAACATATATATGCATGACTGAATCACTACGAAAATTTTGTGACAGTCTTAGAACACATATATGCATGATTGAATCACAATGAATCTTTTATAGCATTAGAACACAAATATGCATGATTGAATCACTATGATATTTTATTGATAGCCTTAGAACACATATACGCATGATTGAATCAATATGATTTTTTTTTTTCAGCATTAGAATACATATATGCATGATTGAATCACTATAAATTTTTTTGATAGAGTTAGAACACATATATGCATGATTGAATCTCAACGATTTGTTTTGACAGCGTTAGAACATATATATTCATGATTGAATCACTATGATTTTTTTTTTATAGCCATAGAACACATATACACATGATTACAATTTTTTTGACTGCCTTAGAACACATATTAGCAAGATGGAGTCACTATGCATTTTTTTGACAACTTTAGGACATATATATGCAGGGTTGAATCACTAAGATTTTTTTTTACAGCCTTAGAATACATTTATGGAGGGTTAAATCACTATAATTTTTTTTGACAAACATAGAACCCATATATACATGATTCAATCACAATTAAAGTTTTTGACAGTCGTAGAACACATATATGCATGATTGAATCACTATAATTTTTTTTACGGCATTAGAACATATATATATACATGATTCAATCACTATAAATTTTTTTTTACAGCCTTAGAACACATATATGCATGATAGAATCACTATAAAAAAATTTTGACAGCCTTAAAACACATATATTCACAATTGAATCACTAATTTTTTTTTTTACAACACTAGAACACACGTATGCAGTATTGAATCACTACAATTTTTTTTTGACAACCTTAGAACACATATCTATAGGATTGAATCATTATGAATTTTTTTTGAAAGCCTTAAAACACACATATGCATGATTGAATCACTATGAGTTTTTTTGACACGCTTAGAACACATATATACAAGAATGAATCACTATGAATTTTTTTTGACAACCTTAGGACACATACATGCATGATTGAATCAATATGAATTTTTTATGACAACCTTAGCAAACATATATGCATGATTGAATCACTATGAATTTTTTTTGAAAGACTTAGAACACATATATGCAAGATTGAATCACTATGAATTTTTTTTAACAAATTTAGAACATATATATGCATGATTGAATCACTATAATTTTTTTTTTACAACCTTAGACCACATATCTGCAGGATTGAATCATTATGATTTTTTTTTGTGGCTTAGAACACATATATGCTTGATTGAATCACTTTGAAATTTTTTTGACAGCCTTAGAACAGATATTTGCAGGGTTGAATCACTTTGACTTTTTGTTGATAGCCTTAAAACATATATATGCTTGATTGAATCACTTTAATTTTTTTTTACTGCCTTAGAATTGGGTATGGTTAGATGTATCAAAGATGAAACACAAAGGGTTTTAGTCAAAGATGAGGAGATTAAGGAGAGATGGAAAGATTATTTTGATAAGCTATTTAATGATAGTCATGCTCAAGATCTTGGAGACTTCTCCATTCCTTTTCATGAGATAAATCGTGACTTCATGCGCAAGATTCAAAAGAAAGAAATTGCAGAGGCTTTGAAGAAAATGAAATCAAGAAGGGCAGTTGGCCCAGATGGTATACCTATCGAGGCTTGGAAATGCTTGGGAGAGAAAGGTTTAGAATGGTTGACAAATCTTTTTAACTTGATTTGGCGAACAAATAAGATGCCTAATGAGTGGAGGAAGAGTACTTTGGTGCCTTTATATAAGAATAAGGGTGATATACAAGATTGCACAAACTATCGTGGTATAAAACTCATGAGTCATACTATGAAACTTTGGGAGAGGGTGATTGAGTCTAAGTTGAGGAAGGTTGTCATGATATCGGAGAATCAATTTGGTTTTATGCCTGGAAGATCAACTATGGAAGCTATACATCTTCTTAGACAACTTATTGAAAGATATAGAGAGAGGAACAAAGATTTGCATATGGTTTTTATTGATTTAGAGAAGGCATACGATAGAGTACCTAGGGGCGTTCTCTGGTGGACAATGATGAAGAAAGGTGTTTCTCTCAAGTACATTAGTATAATTAAAGATATGTATGAAGGAGTAGTAACCAATGTCCGCACTTGTGGAGGGGTGACGACCAATTTTCCGATAATGGTTGGGTTACATCAAGGATCTACTTTAAGCCCTTTTCTATTTGCGATAGTGATGGATGAGCTTACGAGATCAATTCAAGAAAATGTACCATGGTGTATGTTGTTTGCTGATGATATTGTTTTGATTGATGAGTCTAGAGCTGGGGTTAATGCTAAGTTAGAATTATGGAGACAGACATTGGAAGCTAGAGGTTTTAAGTTGAGTAAGAGTAAGACTAAATATATGGAATGTCGGTTTAGTAAGCAACGAAGTAGTGATGGGAGTGTAGTGAAGCTTGGTGAGCAAGAAATACCGGTGAATGATTATTTCAAATATTTGGGATCCATCATTCAAAAGTATGGAGAAATTGATGGAGATGTAAATCATAGGATAAAGGTTGGGTGGATGAAATGGAAAAGTGCAACTGGAATGTTTGCGATCGTAGAATGCCATTGCGGTTGAAGGGAAAGTTTTATAGGACGACTATTAGGCCCGCTTTACTATATGGTACGGAATGTTGGGCTGCAAGAGACATCATATTCAAAAAATGAGTGTAGCTGAGATGCAGATGCTTAGATGGATGTGTGGAAATACAATAAAAGATAAGATTCGGAACAAGGAGATACGTAAGAAGGTAGGTGTTGCACCCATTGAAAATAAGATGCGAGAGAATCGTTTACGGTGGTTTGGACATATTCTGCGAAGGCCTAATGATGCTCCAGTTAGAAGGTTGGAGAAATGGGAAAATATATTAGTTAAAAGAGGTCGGGGTAGGCCTAGGAAGACTTGGATGGAGATGATAGGAAAGGATATGAATGCTTTGAACCTCACCGAGGACATGGCATTGGATAGAAATGATTGGAGGAAAAGGATTCATGTGGAAGACCCAAAATGAATTTCTTTTTTTGGTTCATATCGCTGACCCCAATTGTTTTGGGATGAAGGCGTAGTTGTTGTTGTTGTTGTTGTTAGAACACATATATGCATCATTGAATCACTTTAAATTTTTTTTGACATCCTTAGAACACATATATGCATGATTTAATCGCTATGAAACTTTTTTGACAACCTTAGACCATATATGCATGACATCTTTAGAACACATATATGCATGATTGAATCACAATGAATTTTTTTTAACAACCTTAGGCACATATATGCATGATTCAATCATAGTGATTTTTTTTTACTGGCTTAGAACATATATAAGCATGATTTAATCACTATGAATTTTTTTTGACAACCTTAGAACACATATATCCATGATTGATTCACTATGAAATTTTTTTGACAGACTTAGAACACATATATGCATGATTGAATCACTATGATTTTTTTTTACAGCCTTAGAGCACATATATGCATGATTGAATCACTATAAATTTTTTTTGACAGCCTTACAACACATATATGCAAGATTGAATCACCATAAATTTTTTTGACAGCCTTACAACACATATATGCATGATTGAATCACAATGAATTTTTTTTTACAGCCTTAGAACACACATATGCAAGATTGAATCACTATGAATTTTTTTCGGCAGACTTAGAACACATTTATTCATGATTGAATCACTAAGACGTGACAGACTTAGAAAACAAACATGCGTGATTGAATCACTACACATTTTTTTTGACAACATTAGAATAAATATATGCGTGATTAAATCAATTTGAATTTTTTTTTACAGCCTTAGAACACATATATGTATGAATGAATTTAATTTTTTTTTGACTTACTTAGAACACATATATGCATGATTGAATCGCTAGATTTTTTTTTTGACAGCCTTAGAACATGTATATGGACGATTGAGTTTCTATGATTTTTTTTTGACAGCATTACAAAACATTTATGCTTGATTGAATCACCATGAATTTTTTTTGATAGCCTTAGAACACATATACGCATGAAAGAATAATTATGAATTTTTTTTGATAGCCTTAGAACACATATATGCATGATTGAGTCACTACAAATTTTTTTTGACAACCGTAGAACACATATATGCAATATTGAATCACTATGAAATTTTTTTGACACCCTTAGAACAAATATATGCAAGATTGAATCACTATGAATTTTTTTTAACAAATTTAGAACATATATATGCATGATTGAATCACTATAAATTTTTTTTACAACCTTAGAACACATATCTGCAGGATTGAATCATTATGAATTTTTTTTGATTGCTTAGAACACATATATGCTTGATTGAATCACTATGAATTTTTTTGGACAGCCTTAGAACAAATATATGCAGGATTGAATCACTATGAATTTTTTTTAATAGCCTTAGAACATATATATGCATGATTGAATCACTTTAAATTTTTTTTACTGCCTTAGAACACATATATGCATCATTGAATCACTTTAAATTTTCTTTGACATCCTTAGAACACATATGTGCATGATTTAATCGATATGAAATGTTTTTGACAGCCTTAGACTATATATGCATGACATGTTTAGAACACATATGTGCATGATTGAATCACTATGAATTTTTTTTGACAACCTTAGACACATATATGCATGAATCAATCATAGTGATTTTTTTTTTACTGGCTTAGAACATATATATGCATGATTTAATCACTATGAATTTTTTTTGACAACCTTAGAACACTTATATCCATGATTGATTCACTATGAAATTTTTTCGGCAGACTTAGAACACATATATGCATGATTGAATCACTATGAATTTTTTTTGATAGCCTTAAAGCAAATATATGCATGATTGAATCACTATAAATTTTTTTTGACAGCCTCAGAACACAAATATGCATGATTAAATCATTATGATTTTTTTTTGACAGCCTTAGAACACATAAATGCATGATTGAATCACTATGAATTTTTTTCGACAGCCTTACAACATATACATGCATGATTGAAGCACTATAATTTTTTTTTGACAGCATTAGAACACAAACATCTATAATTGAATCCCTAAATTTCTTTTGACAGCCTTAGAACACATATATGCATGATTGAATCACTGTGAAATTTTTTTGACTTCCTTAGAACACATATATGTCTTATTGAAACTCTTTGAAAGTTTTTTGACAACCTTAGGACACATACTTATGATTCAATCACTATCTATTTTTTTTGACAGCCTTAAAACATATATTTGCATGATTGAATCACTATGATTTTTTTTTGAAAGCCTTAGAACACATATATGCATGATTGAATCACTATGATTTTTTTTTGAGAGCCTTAGAACAATTATATGCCTAATTGCATCGTTATAAATTTTTTTTGACAGCCTTAGAACACATATATCCATGATTGAATCACTATGATTTTTTTTTGAGAAACTTAAACACATATATGCGTGACTGAATCACAATTAATTTTTTTTGATAGCCTAAGAACACATATATGCATGATTCAATCACTATGAAATTTTTTTGACAGCCTTAGAACACATATATAAATGATTAAATCATAATAAATTTTTTTTTGACATCCTTAGAACATATACATGCATGATTAAATGACTATGAATTTTTTCGACCACATTGGAACAAATATATGCATGATTCAATCACTATGATTTTTTTTTGACAGCCTTAGAACATACATATGCACAATTGAATCACTATAAAAATTTTTTGACAGCCTTGGACTATATATATGCAAGATTGAAAGTTTTTTGACAGCCTTAGAACCCATATAAGCATGGTTGAATCACTATGAATTTTTTTTGACAAATTTATAACACATATATGCTTGATTGAATCATAATGAAATTAGTTTAACATCCTTAGAGCACATATATGAGTGATTGAATCTTAATAATTATTTTTGACATCCTTTGAACACATATATGCATGATTAAAAGACTATGATTTTTTTTTGAAACCTTAGAGCACATACATGCATAATTGAATCACCATATATTTTTTTGGATCACATTAGAACACATAAATGCATGATTCAATCACTATGATTTTTTTTGTCATCCTTAGAACACATATATGCATGATTAAATCACTATGATTTTTTTTTACAGCATTGGAACACATATATGTAGGATTGAATTTTTTTTGACTGCCTTAGAACACATATATGCAAGATTGAATCACTATGCATTTTTTTTTACAACCTTAGGACATATATATGCATCATTGAATCACTATGATTTTTTTTGACAACCTTAAATCACATATATGCATGACTGAATCACTATAATTTTTTTTTGACAGCTTTAGAACACATATATGCAAAATTGAAACACTATGAAATTTTTATGAGAGCCTTCGAATACATATATGCAAGATTAAATTTTTTTTGAATGCCTTAGAACTCATATATGCATAATTGAATCAAAATGAAATTTTTTTGACAGCCTTAGAACATATTTATGCATGGTTGAATCACTATGATTTTTTTTTAACAAACATAGAACCCATACATACATGATTGAATCACAATGAAATTTTTTTGCCAGCCGTAGAACACATATATGCATGATTAAATCACAATAATTTTTTTTTTGACAGCCTTACAACACATATCTTTATGATTGAATCACTATAAAATTTTTTTGACCGCATTAGAACATATATATCCATTATTCAATCACTATGATTTTTTTGACAGTCTTAGAACACATATATGCTTCATTGAATCCCTATAAAATTTTTTTGACAGCCTTAAAACACATATATTGATGATTGAATCACTACAAAAGTTTTTTGACAGCAATAGAACACACATATGCATGATTGAATCATTACAATTTTTATTTGCTAACCTTAGAACACATATCTGCAGGATTGACTCATTATGAATTTTTTTTGAAACCCTTAAAAGACATATATGCAAGAATGAATCACTATGAATTTTTTTTGACACCCTTAGAACACATATATGCAAAAATGAATCACTATGAATTTTTTTTGACAACCTTCAGACACATACATGCATGATTGAGCCAATATGAATTTTTTATGACCACCTTAGCACACATATATGCATGAATGAATCACTATGATTTTTTATTTACAGCCTTAGAGCACATATATGCAAGATTGAATCACTTTGATTTTTTTAACAAATTTAGAATACATATATGCAAGATTGAATCACTATAATTTTTTTTTACAACCATAGAACACATATCTGCAGGATTAAATCATTATGATTTTTTTTTGATGGCTTAGAACACATATATGCTTGGTTGAATCTCAATGAATGTTTTTTGAGAGCCTTAGAAAACATATATGCAAGATTGTCATATTATAAATTTTTTTTGACACCCTTATAACACATATATGCATGATTGAATCACTATGAATTATTTTTGACAGCCTTACAACACACATATGCATGATTGAATCACTTTAATTTTTTTTTAGTGCTTTAGAACACATATATGCTTCATTGAATCACTTTAAATTTTTTTGACAGCCTTAGAACACATATATGCATGATTAAGTCGCTATGAAATTTTTTTGATAGCCTTAGAACACATATAAGCATGATTGAATCACTATGATTTTTTTTGACAACCTTAGACACATATATGAATGATTCAATCACAGTGAATTTTTTTTGACAGCCTTAGAAACACATATATGCAAGATTTAATCACAATGATTTTTTTTTGACAAACTTAGAACACATATATCCATGATTGAATCACTATTAATTTTTTTTGACAGACCTAGAACACATATATGCATGATTGAATCACTATGAATTTTTTTGATTGCCTTAGAGCACATATATGCATGATTGAATAACTATGAATTTTTTTTTACACCCTTAGAACACATATATGCATGATTGAATAACTATGATTTTTTTTTGAAAGCCTTAGAACACATATATGAAAGATTGAATCACTATAAAAAAAATTTGATAGCCTTAGACACATATATGCATGATTTAATCATTATGATTTTTTTTTTACTGCCTTAAAACACATATATGCATGATTAAAATACTATGATTTTTTCTTGACATCCTCAGAACACAAATATGCATGACTGAATCACTATAAAAAAATTTTACAGCCTTAGAACACATATATGCATGATTGAATCACTATAAATTTTTTTTGACAACCTCAGAACACATATATGCATGATTGTATCTCTATGAGTTTTTTTTGATAGCCTTAGAACACATATATGCATGATTGTATCTCTATGAGTTTTTTTTGATAGCCTTAGAACACATATATGCATGATTGAATCGCTATTTAATTTTTTTGACAACCTTAGAACACATATATGCATGATTAAATCACTATGAAATTTTTTTGACAACCTTAGAAAACATATATGCATGATTGAATCACTATGAATTTTTTTTGACCGGCTTAGAACACTTATATGCATGATTGACTAATAATATTTTTTTTTACAACCGCAGGACACATATATTCATCATTGAATCACAATGAATTTTTTTTGACATCCTTAGAACACATATATGCTAGATTAAATCACCATGAAATTTTTTGACAGCCTTAGAACACATATATGCAAGATTGAAACACTATGCAATTTTTTTGAGAGCCTTAAAATATATGTATGCAAGATTGTTTTTTTTTTTAATTCCTTAGCACTCATATACGCATGATTGAATCACTATGATTTTTTTTTTACAGCCTTAGAACACATATATACATGATTGAATCACAATGAATTTTTTTTTATAACAATAGAATAAATATATACATGATTGAATCACTATAAAAAGTTTTTGACAGCCTTAAAACATTTATATGCATGATTCAATCACTATGATTTTTTTTTGACAACCTTCGAGCATATATATATATTATTAAATCTCTATAAAAAAATTTTGACACCCTTATTACTTATATATACATGATTGAATCACCATAATTTTTTTTGACAGCCCTAGAACACATATATGCATGATTGAATCACGATGAATTTTTTTGACAGCCTTAGAACACACATATAAATCATTGAATCACTATGAATTTTTTTTGACAGCCTGAGAACACATATATGCATGATTGAATTTTTTTTTACGGCCATAGAACACATATATGCATGATTGAAACACTATGAAATTTTTTTGACAAGCTTAGGACACATATATGCTTGATTGAATCACTATCAATTTTTTTTGACAGCCTTACAACATTTATAAGCTTGATTGAATCACTATGAATTTTTTCTATACCCTTAGATTACATACATGCAAGATTGAATCACTATGATTTTTTTTTTAGAGTCTTAGAACACATGTATGCACAATTAAATTTTTTTTGACAAACTTAGAACAGTTATATGCATGATTGAATCATAATGAATTTTTCTTGAGAGCCTTAGAACACATATATGAATGATTAAATCATAATGAATTTTTTTTGACATTCTTAGAACACATATATGCATGATTTAATGACTATGAATTTTTTTTGACAGCCTTAGAATACATACATGCATGATTGAGTCACTGCAAAATTTTTTTACCGCATTAGAACACATATATGCATGATTTAATGACCATGAAATTTTTTTGACAGCCTTACAACACATATATGCATGATTCAATTACTATGAATTTTTCTTGACAGCCTTAAAACACATAAATGTATGATTGAATCACTATGGAATTTTTTTGACAGCCTTAGAACATATATATGCATGATTGAATCATTATGGAACTTTTTTGACAGCCTTAGAACACATATATGCATCATTGAATCATTATGAAATTTTTATGACAGCCTTAGAGCACATATATGCATGATTGAATCACTATAAATTTTTTTTTACCGCCGTAGAACACATATATGCATGATTGAAGTATTATGAATTTTTTTTGAGTGCATTTGAACACAAACATGTGTGATTTAATCACTATGAAATTGTTTTAACAGCCATAGAACACATATATGCATGATTGATTCATTATGAATTTTTTTGACAGCCTTAGAACACATATATGCATGATTTTATGACTATGATTTTTTTTTGACAGCCTTACAACACATACATGCATGATTGAATCACTATAATTTTTTTTTTACAGCATTAGAACACAAATATGCACGATTGAATCTTTGAATTTTTTTTGACAGCATTAGAACACATATATGTATGATTGAATCACTATAATTTTTTTTGGCAGCCTTAGAACACATATATGCATGATTGAGTCACAGTAAAAAAAATTTGACAGCTTTACGACAGATATATGCATGATTGAATCACTATGAATTTTTTTTGATAGGCTTAGAACACATATATGCCTGATTGAATCACTATGAAAGATTTTTTGAAACCTTAGGACACATATATCCATGATTGAATCACTATCTAATTTTTTTGACAGCTTTAAAACACATATATGAATGATTGAACCACAATGATATTTTTTTGAGAGCCTTATAACACATGTATGCATGATTCCATCGTTTTGAATTTTTTTTGACAGCCTTAGAACACATATTTGCTTGATTGAATCAATATGAAATTTTTTTGATAGCCTTAGACCATATATATACATGATTGAATCACTATGAAATTTTTTTGACAACCTTAGACACATATATGCATGATTCAACCATAGTGAATTGTTTTTGACAGCCTTAGAACATATATATGCATGATCTAATGACTATGATTTTTTTTTTACTACCTTAGAACCTTAGAACACATATATCAATGATTGATTCACTATGAATTTTTTTTGACAGACTTAGAACACATATATGCATGATTGAATCAGTAAGAATTTTTTTTGAGAGACTCAGAACACCTATATGCATGCTTGAATCACTGTGAAATTTTTTTGATAGCCTTAGAACGCATATATGCTTGATTGAATCACTTCAAAAAATTTTTGACAGCCGTACAACACATATGCATTATTTAGTCACTATCTAATTTGTTTGAGAACCTTAAAACACATTTCTGCATGATTGAATCATTATGATTTTTTTTTGAAAGCCTTAGATCACATATATGCAAGATTGAATCACTATGAAATTTTTTTGAGAGCCTTAGAAAACATATATGCAAGATTATTTTTTTTTTACAACCTTAGAACACATATATGCATGATTAAGTCACTCTGAATTCTTTTTTGAGAAACTTAGAACACGTATATGCATGATTGAATCACAATGATTTTTTTTAACAACCCTAGAACACATATATGCATGATTTAATGACTATGAATTTTTTTTTACAGCGTTAGAACACGTATAGGCATGATTGAATCACTATGAATTTTTTTTGATAGCCTTAAAACCCATATATGCATGATTGAATCACTACGATTTTTTTTTGACAAACTTAGAACACATATGCATGATTGAATCACATTGAAATTTTTTTGACAGCCTTAGAACACATATATGCAGGATTAAATCTTAATGACATTTTTTTGACATCCTTAGAACACATATATGCATGATTAAATGACTATGCAATTTTTTTGAAACCTTAGAACACATACATGCATGATTGAATCACTACAAATTTTTTTTGACAACATTAGAACACATATTTAAATGAATGAATTACTATGAAATTTTTTGGACTGCCTTAGAACTCATACATGCATGATTAAATCAATATGAATTTTTTTTAACAACCTTAGGACACATATATGCATGATTGAATCACTGTGATTTTTTTTTGACATGTTAGAACAAAAATACGCTTGATTGAATCACTATGATTTTTTTGACACACTTAGAACACATATATACAATATTGAATCACTATGAATTTTTTTTGAAAATCTTAGAATACATATATGCAAGATTCAATCACTATGAAATTATTTTTGACATCCTTAGAACAATATATGGATGATTGAATCACTGCGAATTTTTTTTGATAGCCTTAGAACACATATTTGCAATATTGAATCACTATGATTTTTTTTACAACATTAGAACAAAAATATGCGTGATTGAATCACTATAATTTTTTTTTATAGCCTTAGAACACATATATGCATGATTGAATCACCATGATTTTTTTTTGACAGCCTTAGAACACACATATAAATCATTGAATCTCTATGAAATTTTTTTGACAGCCTTAGAACACATATTATGCATGATTGAAATTTTTTTGACGGCCATAGAACAAATATATGAATGATTGAATCACTATAAAATTTTTTTGACAACCTTAGGACACATATATGCTTGATTGAATCACAATCAAATTTTTGGACCGCCTTACAACATGTATATGCTTGATTGAATCACTATGAATTTTTTCTATAGCTTTAGATTACATATATGCAAGATTGAATCACTATGAAATTTTTTTGACAGCCTTAGAACACATATATGTATAATTGAAATTTTTGTGACAGCCATAGAACACATATATGCATGATTGAATCACTATGATTTTTTTTTACAACCTTAGGACACATATATGCTTGATTGAATCACTATCAATTTTTTTTGACAGCCTTACAACATGTATATGATTGATTAAATCACTATGAATATTTTCTATAGCTTTAGATTACATATATGCAAGATTGAATCACTATGAAATTTTTTTGAGAGGCTTACAATACATGTATGCACAAATAATTTTTTTTCGACAAACTTAGAACACGTATATGCATGATTGAATAATAATGATTTTTTTTGACATCCTTAGAACACATATATGTATGATTTAAGGACTATGAAATTTTTTTGACAGCCTTAGAACACATACATGCATGATTGAGTCACTGCAATTACTTTTGACTGCATTAGAACACATATATGCAGGATTTAATGACCATCAATTTTTTTTGACAGCTTTACAACATGTATATGCATGATTCAATTACTATGAATTTTTTTTGACAGCCTTAAAACACATATAAGCATGATTGAATCACTATGAAATTTTTTTGACAACCATAGAACACATATATGCATGATTGAATCATTATAGAATTTTTTGACACCCTTATGACACATATATGCATCATTGAATCATTATGAATTTTTTATGACAGCCTTAGAACACATATATGCATGATTGAATCATTATGGAATTTTTTTGACAGCCTTAGAACACATATATGCATGATTGAATCACTATGAATTTTTTTTTACAGCCTTACAACACATATATGCATGATTGAATCATTATGAAATTTTTTTGACAGCCTTAGAACACATATATGCATGATTGAATCATTATGGAATTTTTTTGACAGCCTTAGAACACATATATGCATGATTGAATCACTATGAATTTTTTTTTACAGCCTTACAACACATATATGCATGATTGAATCATTATGAAAATTTTTTGACATCCTTGGAACACATATATGCCTGATTGAATCACAATGAAAGATTTTTTGCAACCTTAGGACACATATATCCATGATTGAATCACTATCTAATTTTTTTGACAGCCGTAAAACACATATATGCATGATTGTACCACTATGAAATTTTTTTGAGAGCCTTAGAATACATGTTTGATTGATTCCATCGTTTTGAATTTTTTTTGAGAGCCTTAGAAATAATGCATGCATGATTGAATCACTATGAATTTTTTTGACAGCCTTAGAACACATATATTAATGATTAAGACGATTTTTGTTTGACATTCTTAGAACATATACACTTATCATCAAATGACTATAATTTTTTTTTACCGCATTAGAACATATATATGCATGATTCAATCAGTATGAAATTTTTTTATAGCCTTAGAACACATATATGCATGATTGAATCACTATGATTTTTTTTTGACAAACTTAGAACACATATATACTTGATTGAAACACTATCAAAAATTTTTAATAGCCTTAGAACACATATGTGCATGATTGAATCACACAAGTTTTTTTTTTAACTGCCTTAGAACACATATATGCAAGGTTGAATCACTATGATTTTTTTTTTACAGCAATAGAACCCATATATGCATGATTGAATCACTATGATTTTTTTTTGACAAACTTATAACACATATATGCATGATTGAATCACAATGAATTTTTTTAACAGCCTTAGAACATATATATGCATGATTGAATCTTAATAAAAAATTTTTGTGGTCCTTAGAACACATATATGCATGATAAAATGACTATGAATTTTTTTTGAAACTTAAGAACACATACATGCATGATTGAATCACTACACAATTTTTTTGACCGCGTCAGAGCATATATGTGCATGATTCAATCACTATGAATTTTTTTTTACTGCCATAGAAGTCATATATGCATGACTGAATCACTACAAATTTTTTTTGACAGTCGTAGAACACATATATGCATGATTGAATCACAATGTTTTTTTTTTATAGCATTAGAACACAAATATGCATGATTGAATCACTATAATATTTTTTGAAAGGCTTAGAACACATATACGCATGATTGAATCAACATAAATTTTTTTTGACAGCATTACAATACATATATGCATGATTGGATCACTATAAATTTTTTTGACAGAGTTAGAACACATATATGCATGATTGAATCACAACGTTTTTTTTTTACTGCCTTAGAACATATATATGCATGATTGAATCACTATGAAACTTTTTTGATAGCCTTAAAACACATATATGCATGATTAGATTTTTTTAGACAGCCTTAGAACACATATATGCAAGATTGAATCACTATGCATTTTTTTTGACAACTTTAGGACATATGTATGCAGGGTTGAATCACTATGGATTTTTTTTACAGCCTTAGAACACATTTATGGAGGATTGAATCACTATGATCTTTTTTTGACAAACATAGAACCCATATATGCATGATTGAATCACAATGAAATTTTTTGACAGTCATAGAACACATATATGCATGATTGAATCACTATAATTTTTTTTCACCGCATTAGAACATATATAATCATGATTCAATCACTATGATTTTTTTTTTACAGCCTTAGAACACATATATGCATGATAGAATCACATTAAAAGTTTTTTGACAGTATTAAAACACATATATTCATGATTGAATCACTATAATTTTTTTTGACAGCATTAGAACACACATATGCATTATTGAATCACTAATTTTTTTTTTGACAACCTTAGAACACATACATATAGGATTGAATCATTATCAATTTTTTTGAAGGCCTTAAAACACACATATGCATGATTGAATCACTATGATTTTTGTTTGACACCCTTAGAACACAGATATACAAGAATCAATCACTATGAATTTTTTTGACAACCTTAGGACACATACATGCATGATTGAATCAATATGATTTTTTTATGACAACCTTAGCAAACATATATGCATGATTGAATCACTATGAATTTTTTTTGAGAGCCATAGGACACATATATGAAGGATTGAATCATAATGAATTTTTTTTGACATCCTTAGAACACATATATGCATGATTTAATGACTATAAAATTTTTTTGACAGCCTTAGAACACATACATGCATGATTGAGTCACAGCAATTTTTTTTTACCGCATTAGAACACAGATATGCATGATTTAATGACCATGAATTTTTTTTGATAGCCTTACAACACATATATGCATGATTCAATTACTATGAATGTTTTTTGACAGCCTTAAAACACATATATACATGATTGAATCATTATGAAATTGTTTTGACAGCCTTAGAACACATATATGCATCATTGAATCATTATGAATTTTTTATGACAGCCTTAGAACACATATGCATGATTGAATTATTAGGAAATTTTTTTGACAGCCTTAGAACACAAATATGCAGGATTGAATCATTGCAATTTTTTTTACAGCATTAGGACAATGCATGATTGAATCGCTATAATTTTTTTTGACAGCCTTAGAACACATGTATGCATGATTGAGTCACAATAATCTTTTTTGACAACCTTAGGACACATATATGCATGATTGAATCTTTATGATTTTTTTTTTGACAGCCTTAGAACACATGTATGCCTGATTGAATCACAATGTAACATTTTTTGCAACCTTAGGACACATATATCCATGATTGAATCACTATTTAATTTTTCTGGAAGCCTTAAAACACATATATGCAAGATTGAACCACTATGAAATTTTTTTGAGAGCCTTAGAACACATGCATGCATGATTCCATCATTTTGAATTTTTTTTGAGAGCCTTAGAACACATGTATGCATGATTGAATCACTATGAATTTTTTTTGACAGCCTTAGAACACATATATAAATGATTAAGTCAAAATGATTTTTTTTGACATTCTTAGAACATATACATTTATGATCATAAGACTATAATTTGTTTTTGACAGCATTAGAACATATATATGCATGATTCAATCACTATGAAATTTTTTGACAGCCTTAGAACACATATATGCATGATTGAATCACTATGATTTTTTTTGAAAAACTTAAAACACATATATACTTGATTGAAACACTACCAATTTTTTTTGATAGCCTTAGAGCACATATGTGCATGATTGAATCACAATAAAATTTTTTTTTTAACTGCCTTAGAACACATATATGCAAGGTTGAATCAGTATGAAATTTTTTTGCGAGCCTTAGAATACATATGAGCAACATTAAATTTTTTTTGACAGCCTTAGAACACATATATGCATGATTGAATCACTATGAAATTTTTTTGACAGCAATAGAACCCATATATGCATGATTGAATCACAATGAATTTTTTTTTGACAAACTTATAACACATATATACATGATTGAATCACAATGAAATTTTTTTAACAGCCTTAGAACATATACATGCATGATTGAATCATAATAATTTTTTTTTGAGGTCCTTAGAACACACATATGCATGATAAAATGACTATGAATTTTTTTTGAAACCTAAGAACACATACATGCATGATTGAATCACTACAGAAATTTTTTTACTGCGTTAGAGCATATATGTGCATGATTCAATCACTATGAATTTTTTTTGACAGCCTTAGAACACATATATGCATGTTTGAATCACTACGAAATTTTTTTGACGGTTTTAGAACACATATATGCATGATTGAATCACAATGATTTTTTTTATGGCATTATAACACAAATATGCATGATTGAATCACTATGATATTTTTTTGAAAGCCATAGAACACATATACGCATGATTGAATCAATATATATATTTTTTTAAATTATTAGAATACATATATGCATGATTGAATCACTATAAATTTGTCTGATAGAGTTAGAACACATATATGCATGATTGAATCACAACAAATTTTTTTTGACAGCCTTAGAACATATATATGCATGATTGAATCACTATGAAATTTTTTTGATAGCCTTACAACACATATATGCATGATTATATTTTTGTTTGACAACCTTAGAACACATATATGCAAGAATGAATCACTATGCTTTTTTTTTACAACTTTAGGACATATATATGAAGGGTTGAATCACTATAATTTTTTTTTACAGCCTTAGAACACATTTATGGACTGTTGAATCACTATGATTTTTTTTTAAAAAAAATAGAACCCGTATATACATGATTGAATCACAATGAATTTTTTTGACAGTCGTAGGACACATATATGCATGATTGAATCACTATAACTTTTTTGACCGCATTAGAACATATATATGCAAGATTCAATCACTATGAAGTTTTTTTGACAGCCTTAGAACACATATATGCATGATAGAATCACTATAAATTTTTTTTGACAACCTTAAAACACATATATTCACGATTGAATCACTATAATTTTTTTTACAACGTTAGAACACACATATGCATTATTGAATCACTACAAATGTTTTTTGACAACCTTAGAACACATATATATAGGATTGAATCATTATGAAATTTTTTTGAAAGCCTTAAAACACACATATGCATGATTGAATCACTATGAATTTTTTTTGACACCCTTACAACACATATATACAAGAATGAATCACTATGATTTTTTTTTGACAACCTTAGGAAACATACATGCATGATTGAATCAATATGATTTTTTTATGACAACCTTAGCAAACATATATGCATGATTGAATCACTATGAGTTTTTTTTTAGAGCCTTAGGACACATATATGAATGATTG
The DNA here is from genome assembly GCF_984573655.1 of Nuphar pumila. Classification (NCBI taxonomy): domain Eukaryota; kingdom Viridiplantae; phylum Streptophyta; class Magnoliopsida; order Nymphaeales; family Nymphaeaceae; genus Nuphar; species Nuphar pumila. The sequence goes on from NC_143254.1 coordinate 59,182,743, forward strand.
AATAATAATGAATTTTTTTTGACATCCATAGAACACATATATGCATGATTTAATGACTATGAATTTTTTTTGACAGCCTTAGAACACATACATGCATGATTGAGTCACTGCAAATTTTTTTGACCACATTAGAACACATATATGCATGATTTAACGACCATGACTTTTTTTTGACAGCCTTACAAAACATATATGCATGATTCGATTACTCTAAATTTTTTTTGACAGCCTTAAAACACATATATGCATGATTGATTTACTATGAAATATTTGTGACAGCCTTAGAACACATATATGCATCATTGAATCATTATGAATTTTTTATGACAGCCTTAGAACACATATATGCATGATTGGATCACTATGATTTTTTTTTGACCGCCTTAGAACACATACATGCATGATTGAACCATTATGAAATTTTTTTGACAGCATTTGAACACAAATATGCGTGATTTAATCATATGAAATTGTTTTGACTACCTTAGAATACATATATGCAAGATTGAATCATTATGAAATTTTTTTGACAGCCTTAGAACACATATGCATGATAGAATCACTAAGAATTTTTTTTGACAGCCTTACAACACATATATGCATGATTGAATCACTATAATATTTTTTTGACAACATTAGAATCCAAATATGCATGATTGAATCATTGTAATTTTTTTAACAGCATGAGAACACATATATGCATAATTGAATAAACATAATTTTTTTTTACAGCCTTATAACACATATATGCATAATTGAGTCACAGTAAAAAAAATTTGACAGCCTTAGGACACATCTATGCATGATTGAATCATTATGAATTTTTTTTGACAGCCTTAGAACACATATATGCCTGATTGAATCACTATGAAATATTTTTTGCAACCTTAAGACACATATATCCATGATTGAATCACTATCTAATTTTTTTGACAGCCTTAAAACACATATATGCATGATTGAACCACTATGAAAATTTTTTGACAGCCTTAGAACACATGTATGCATGATGCCATCATTTTGAAATTTTTTTGAGAGACATAGAACACATGTATGCATGATTGACTCACTATGAAATTTTTTTGACAGCCTTAGAATACAAGTATAAATGATTAAGTCATAATCATTTTTTTTGACATTCTTAGAATGTATACATTTATTATCAATTGACTATAAATTTTTTTTTACCGCATTAGAACATATATATGCATGATTCAATCACTATGAAATTTTGTGACTGCCTTAGAACACATATATGCATGATTGAATCACTATGATTTTTTTTGACAAACTTAGAACACATATATAATTGATTGAAACACTATCAAAAATTTTTGATAGCCTTAGAACACATATGTGCATGATTGAATCACAATGATTTTTTTTTAACTGCCTTAGAACACATATATGCAAGGATGAATCACTATGAATTTTAAATTGGAGCCTTAGAATACATAAAAGCAAGACTAAACTTTTTTTGACCGCCTTAGAACACATATATGCATGATTGAATCACAATGATTTTTTTTTCACAGCCTTATATCCCATATATGCATGATTGAATCACTATGAAATTTTTTTGACAAACTTATAACACATACGAATGATTGAATCACAATTATTTTTTTTTAACAACCTTAGAACATATATATACAAGATTGAATCTTAATAATTTTTTTTGAGGTACTTAGAACACATATATGCATGATAAAATGACTATGAATTTTTTTTACCACGTGCATGATTGAATCACTACACAATTTTTTTGACCACGTTACAGGATATATGTGCATCATTCAATCACTATAAAATTTTTTTGACAGCCTTAAAACACATATATGCATGATTGAATCACAATGAATTTTTTTTTGATAGCATTAGAACACAAATATGCATGATTGAATCACTATCATATTTTTTTGAAAGCCTTAGAAAATGTATACGCATGATTGAGTCAATATGATTTTTTTTTTACAGCATTAGAATACATATATGCATGATTGAATCAGTATAATTTTTTTTAATAGAGCTAAACACATATATGCATGATTGAATCACAACAATTTTTTTTTACAGCCTTAGAACATATATATGCATGATTGAATCACTATGATTTTTTTTTTATAGCCTTAGAACACATATATGCATGATTACATTTTTTTTTACAGCCATAGAACACATATATGCAAGATTGAATCACTATGCATTTTTTTTGACAACTTTAGGACATATATATGAAAGGTTGAATCACTAAGAATTTTTTTTATAGCCTTAGAAGACATTTATAGAGGGTTGAATTACTATGATTTTTTTTTACAAATATAAAACCCATATATATGATTGCATCACAATGAAATTTTTTGACAGTTGTAGAACACATATATGCATGAGTGAATCACTATATATGTTTTTTGACCGCATTAAAACATATATATGGATGATTCAATCACTATGAATTTTTTTTACAACCTTAGAACACATATATGCATGATAGAATCACTATAAATTTTTTTTGACAGCCTTAAAACACATATATTCACAATTGAATCACTATAATTTTTTTTGACAACATTAGAACACACATATGCATTATTGAATCACTATGAATTTTTTTTGACACCCTTAGAACACATACATACAAGAATGAATCACTATGATTTTTTTTGACAACCTTAGGACACATACATGCATGATTGAATCAATATGAATTTTTTATGACAACCTTAGCAAACATATATGCATGATTCAATCACTATGATTTTTTTTAGAGAGACTTAGGACACATACATGAAGGATTGAATCATATTGATTTTTTTTTTCATCGTAATAAAACATATATGCATGATTTAATGACTAAGAAATTTTTTTGACAGCCTTAGAACACTTACATGCATGATTGAGTCACTGCAATTTTTTTTAACCGCATTAGAACACATATATGCAAGATTTAATGACCATGAATTTTTTTTGACTGCCTTACAATACATATATGCATGATTCAATTACTATGAATTTTTTTTTCCAGCCTTAAAACACATAAATGCATGATTGAATCACTATGAATTTTTTTTTACAGCTGTAGAACACATATATTCATGATTGAATCATTATGGAATTTTTTGACAGCCTTAGAACGCATATATGCATCATTGAATCAATATGAAATTTTTATGACAGCCTTAGAACACATATATGCATGATTGAATCACTATGAAATTTTTTTGAGGTCCTTAGAACACATATATGCATGATTGAACCATTATGAAATTTGTTTGACAACATTTGAACACAAATATGCGTGATTTAATCATATGAAATTGTTTTGACAACCTTAGAACACATAAAAGCATGATTGAATCATTATGAAATTTTTTTGACAGCCTTATAACACATATATGCATGATTGAATCACTATAAAGTTTTTTTCACAGCCTAACAACACATATATGCATGATTGAGTCACTATAATTTTTTTTGACAACATTAGAACTCAAATATGCATGATTGAATCATTGTATTTTTTTTGACAGCATTAGAACACATATATGGATGATTGAATCACTATAATTTTTTGACAGCCTTAGAACACATATATGCATGATTGAGTCACAGTAAATTTTTTTTGACAGCCTTAGGACACATATATGCATGATTGAATCATTATGAAATTTTTTTGACAGCCTTAGAACACATATATGCCTGATTGAATCACTATGAAATATTTTTTGCCGCCTTAGGGCACATATATCCATGATTGAATCACTATCTAATTTTTTTGACAGCCTTAAAACACATATATGCATGATTAAACAACTATGAATTTTTTTTTAGAGCCTTAGAACACATGTATGCATGATTCCATCGTTTTGAAATTTTTTTGAGAGCCTTAGAACAAATGTATGCATGATTGAATCAGTATGAAATTTTTTTGACAGCCTTAGAACACATATATAAATGATTAATTCATAATCATTTTTTTTTTACATTCTTAGAACATATACATTTATGATCAAATGACTATAATTTTTTTTTGACCGCATTAGAACATATATATGCATTACTCAATCACTAAGAATTTTTTTGACAGCTTTAGAACACATATATGCATGATTGAATCACTATGAATTTTTTTGACAAACATAGAACACATATATACTTGATTTAAACACTATCAAATTTTTTTATAGCCTTAGAACACATGTGCATGATTGATTTTTTTAACTGCCTTAGAACACATATTTGCAAGGTTGAATCACTATGAAATTCTTTTGCGAGCCTTAGAATACATATAAGCAAGACTAAATTTTTTTTGACAGTCGTTGAACACATATATGCATGATTGAAACACTATGAAATTTTTTTGACAGCCTTAGAACCCATATATGCATGATTGAATCACAATGAATTTTTTTTGACAAACTTATATCACATATATGCATGATTGAATCACAATAAAATTTTTTTAACAGCCTTAGAACATATATATGCATGATTGAATCTTAATAATTTTTTTGAGGTCCTTAGAACACATATATGCTCGATAGAATGACTATGATTTTTTTTGAAACCTAAGAACACATTCATGCATGATTGAATCACTACACAATTTTTTTGACCAAGTTAGAGCACATATGTGCATGATTTAATCACTATGAAATTATTTTGACAGTTTTAGAACACATATATGCATGACTGAATCACTAAGAAATTTTTTTGACAGTCTTAGGACACATATATGCATGATTGAATCTTAATGAATTTTTTTGAGGTCCTTAGAACTCACATATACATAATAAAATGACTGAGTATTTTTGGAAACTTAAGAACACATACATGCATGAATGAATCACTACACAAATTTTTTGACCACGTTAGAGCATATATGTGCATGATTCAATCACTATGAAATTTTTGTAACTGCCTTAGAACACATATATGCATGACTGAATCACTACAAATTTTTTTTGACAGTCTTAGAACACATATATGCATGATTGAATCACAATGAGATTTTTTTTGATAGCATTATAACACAAATATGCATGATTGAATCACTATGATATTTTTTTGAAAGCCTTGCAAAACATATACGCATGATTGAATCAATATGATTTTTTTTTTTACATTATTAGAATACATATATGCATGATTGAATCAGTATAATTTTTTTTGATAGAGTTACACACATATATGCATGATTGAATCACAACGATTTTTTTTACTGCCTTAGAACATATATATGCATGATTGAATCACTATGAATTTTTTTTGATAGCCTTAGAAAACATATATGCATGATTATATTTTTTTTACAGCCATAGAACACATATATGCAAGATTGAATCACTATGTAATTTTTTTGACAGCTTTTGGACATATATATGCAGGGTTGAATCACTATAAGACATTTATGGAGGGTTGAATCAATATGATTTTTTTTTGACAAACATAGAACCCATATATACATGATTGCATCATAATGAAATTTTTTGACAGTTGTAGAACACATATATGCATGATTGAATCACTATATATTTTTTTTGACCGCATTAGAACTTACATATGGATGATTCAATCACTATGAATTTTTTTTGACAACCTTAGAACACATATATGCATGATAGAATCACTATAATTTTTTTTTGACAGCCTTAAAACACATATATTCAGGATTGAATCACTATAATTTTTTTTGACAGCAGGAGAACACACATATGCATTATTGAATCACTATAATTTTTTTTTGACAACCTTAGAACACATATCTATAGGATTGAATCATTATAATTTTTTTTTGAAAGCCTTAAAACACACATATGCATGATTGAATCACTATGAAATTTTTTTGACACCCTTAGAACACATATATACAAGAATGAATCACTATGAATTTTTTTTGACAACCTTAGGACACATACATGCATGATTGAATCAATATGAATTTTTTATGACAACCTTAGCAAACATATATGCATGATTTAATCACTATGATTTTTTTTAGAGCCTTATGACACATGTATGAAGGATTGAATCATAATGATTTTTTTTTGACATCCTTAGAACACATATATGCATGATTTAATGACTGGAAATTTTTTGACAGCCTTAGAACACATACATGCATGATTGAGTCACTGCAAATTTTTTTAACCGCATTAGAACACATATATGCATGATTTAATGACCATGAAATTTTTTTGACAGCCTTACAACACATATATGCATGATTCACTTACTATGATTTTTTTTTGCCAGCCTTAAAACACATATATGCATGATTGAATCACTATGAAATTTTTTTGACTGCCTTAGAACGTATATATGCTTGATTGAATCATTATAGAATTTTTTGACTGCCTTAGAACACATATATGCATAATTGAATCATTATGAAATTTTTATCATAGCCTTAGAACACATATATGCGTGATTGAATCTCTATGATTTTTTTTTGAGGTTCTTAGAACACATATATGCATGATTGAACCATTATGAATTTTTTTTGACAGCATGTGAACACAAATATGCATGATTTAATCACTATGAAATTGATTTGACAGCCTTAGAACACATATATGCATGATTGAATCATTATGAAAGTTTTTTGATAGCCTTATAACACATATATGCATGATTGAATAACTATAAATTTTTTTCACAGCTTAACAACACATATATGCATGATTGAATAACTATAAATTTTTTTTGACAACATTAAAACACAAATATGCATGATTGAATTATTGCATTTTTTTTACAGCATTAGAACACATATATGCATGATTGAATCACTATTATTTTTTTGACAGCCTTAGAACAAATATATGCATGATTGATTCACAGTAAATTTTTTTTGACAACCTTAGGACATATATATGCATGATTGAATCATTACGATATTTTTTGACAGTCTTAGAACACATATATGCCTGATTGAATCACTATGAAAGATTTTTTGCAACCTTAGGACATATATATTCATGATTGAATCACTATCTAATTTTTTTAACAGCCTTAAAACACATATATGCATGATTGAACCACTATGAAATTTTTTTTAGAGCCTTAGAACACATGTATGCATGATTCCATCATTTTGAAATTTTTTTGAGAGCCTTAGAACACATGTATGCATGATTGAATCACTTTGAATTTTTTTGACAGCCTTAGAACACATATTTAAATGATTAAGTCATAATGATTTTTTTTTGACATTCTTAGAACATATACATTTATGATCAATTGACTATAAAATTTTTTTGTCCGCATTAGAACATATATATGCATGATTCAATCACTATGAAATTTTTTGACAGCCTTAGAACACATATATGCATGATTGAATCACTATAATTTTTTTTTTGACAAACTTAGAACACATATATACTTGATTGAAGCACTATCAAAAAAATTTGATAGCCTTAGAACACATATGCGCATGATTGATTTTTTTAACTTCCTTAGAACACATATATGCAACGTTGAATCACTATGCAATTATTTTGCGAGCCTTAGAATACATATAAGCAAGACTAAAATTTTTTTGACAGCCTTAGAACACATATATGCATGATTGAATCACTATGAAATTTTTTTGACAGCCTTAAAACCCATATATACATGATTGAATCACAATGAAATTTTTTTGACAAACTTATAACACATATATGCATGATTGAATCACAATGAAATTTTTTTAACAGCCTTAGAACATATATACGCATGATTGAATCTTAATAATTTTTTTTTGAGGTCCTTAGAGCACATATATGCATGATAAACTGACTTTGATTTTTTTTTTGAAATCTAAGAACACATACATGCATGATTGAATCACTAAACAATTTTTTTGACCGCGTTAGAGCATATATGTGCATGATTCAATCACTATGAAATTTTTTTGACAGCCTTAGAACACATATATGCATGACTGAATCACTACGATTTTTTTTTACAGTCTTAGAACACATATATGCATGATTGAATCACAATGATTTTTTTTTATAGCATCAGAACACAAATATGCATGATTGACTCACTATGATATTTTTTTGAAAGCCTTAGAACACATATGGGCATGATTGAATCAATATGATTTTTTTTTTACTGCATTAGAAAACATATATGCTTGATTGAATCACTATAAATTTTTTTGATAGAGTTGGACACATATATGCATGATTGAATCACAACGAATTTTCTTTTACAGCCTTAAAACATATATATGCATGATTGAATCATTATGATTTTTTTTTTATAGCCTTAGAACACATATATGCAAGATTACATTTTTTTTGACAGCCTTAGAACACATATATGCAAGATTGAATCACTATGCATTTTTTTTGACAACTTTAGGACATATATATGCAGGGTTGAATCACTATGAATTTTTTTTACATCATTAGAACACATTTATGGAGGGTTAAATCACTACGATTTTTTTTTGACAAACATAGAACCCATATATACTTCATTGAATCGCAATGAAATTTTTTGACAGTCGTAGAACACATATATGCATGATTGAATCACTATAATTTTTTTTTACCGCATTAGAACATATATATGCATGATTCAATCACTATGAAGTTTTTTTGACAGTCTTAGAACACATATATGCATGATAGAATCACTATAATTTTTTTTTGACAACCTTAAAACACATATATTCACGATTGAAACACTAATTTTTTTTTACAGCGTTAGAACACACATATGAATTATTGAATCACTACAATTTTTTTTTGACAACCTTAGAACACATATCTATAGGATTGAATCATTATGAAATTTTTTTGAAAGCCTTAACACACATATGCATTATTGAATCACTATGAATTTTTTTTGACACCCTTAGAACACATATATACAAGAATGAATCACTATGATTTTTTTTTGACAACCTTTGGACACATACATGCATGATTGAATCCATATGAATTTTTTAGGACAATCTTAGCAAACATATATGCATGATTGAATCACTATGAATTTTTTTTAAAATCCTTAGAACACATATTCGCAAGATTGAATCACTATGAATTATTTTTAACAAATTTAGAACACATATGTGCATGATTGAATCACTATAATTTTTTTTTAGAACCTTAGAACACTTATCTGCAGGATTAAATCACTATGAAATTTTTTTGATGGCTTAGAACACATATATGGTTGATTGAATCACTATGATTTTTTTTTGACAGCCTTAGAACATATATATGCATGATTGAATCACTTTAAATTTTTTTTAGTGCCTTATAACACATATATACATGATTGAATCACTATGAAATTTTTTTGACAGCCTCAGAACCCATATATGCATGATTGAATCACAATTAAATTTTTTTGACAAACTTATAACACATATATGCATGATTGAATCACAATGAATTTTTTTTAACAGCCTTAGAACATATATATGCATGATTGAATCTTAATAATTTTATTTTGAGGTCCTTAGAACACATATATGCATGATAAAATGACTATGATTTTTTTTGAAACCTAAGAACACATATATGCATGATTGAATGACTACACAAATGTCTTGACTGCGTTAGAGCATATATGTGCATGATTCAATCACTATGAAATTTTTTTGACAGCCTTAGAACACATATATGCATGACTGAATTACTACGAATTTTTTTAACAGTCTTAGAACACATATATGCATGATTGAATCACAATGATTTTTTTTTTGAAAGCATTAGAACACAAATATGCATGATTGAATCACTATGGTATTTTTTTGAAAGCCTTAGAACACATATAGGCATGATTGAATAAATATGAATTTTTTTTACAGCATTAGAATACATATATGCATAATTGAATCAATATAAATTTTTTTGATAGAGTTAGAACACATATATGCATGATTGAATCACAACAAAAATTTTTTTACAGCCTTAGAACATATATATGCATGATTGAATCACTATGAATTTTTTTTGATAGACTTAGAACACATATATGCATGATTACATTTTTTTATAGCCTTAGAACACATATATGCAAGATTGAATCACTATGCATTTTTCTGACAACTTAATGACATATATTTGCAGAGTTGAATCACTATGAATGTTTTTTACAGCCTTAGAAGACATTTATGGAGGGTTGAATCACTATGATTTTTTTTGACAAACATAGAACCCATATATACAAGATTGAATCACAATGAAATTTTTTGACAGTTGTAGAACACATATATGCATGATTGAATCACTATATATTTTTTTTGACCGCATTAGAACATATATAAGGATGATTCAGTCACTATGATTTTTTTTTTACCACCTTAGAACACATATATGCATGATAGAATCACTATAATTTTTTTTTGACAGCCTTAAAACACATATATTCACAATTGAATCACTATAATTTTTTTTGACAGCATTAGAACACACATATGCATTATTGAATCACTATAAATTTTTTTTGACAACCTTAGAACACATATCTATAGGATTGAATCATTATGAGATTTTTTTGAATGCCTTAAAACACACATATGCATGATTGAATCACTATGATATGTTTTTGACACCCCTAGAACACATATATACAAGAATGAATCACTATGATTTTTTTTTGACAACCTTAGGATACATACATGCATGATTGAATCAATTTGAATTTTTTATGACAACCTTAGCAAACATATATGCATGATTTAATCACTATGATTTTTTTTTGAGAGCCTTAGGACACATATATGAAGGATTGAATCATAATAATTTTTTTTTGACATCCGTAGAACATATATATGCATGATTTATTGACTATGAAATTTTTTTGACAGCTTTAGAACACATATATGCATGATTGAGTCACTGCAAAATTTTTTAACCGCATTACAACACATATATGCATGATTCAATTACTATGAATTTTTTTTGCCAGCCTTAAAACACTAATATGCATGATTGAATCACTATGAATTTTTTTTGACAGCCTTAGAACACATATATGCAGGATTGAATCATTATAGAATTTTTTGACAGGCTTAGAACACATATATGCATCATTGAATCATTATGAAATTTTTATGACCGCCTTAGAACACGTATATGCATGATTGAATCACTATGAATTTTTTTTGAGGTCCTTAGAACACATATATGCTTGATTGAACCATTATGAATTTTTTTTTACAGCATTTGAACACAAATATGCGTGATTTAATCACTATGAAATTGTTTTGACAAACTTAGAACACATATATGCATGATTGAATCATTATGAATTTTTTTTGACAGCCTTAGAAGACATATATGCCTGATTGAGTCACAGTAAATTTTTTTTGACAAACTTAGGACACATATATGCATGATTGAATCATTATGAAATTTTTTTGACAGCCTTAGAACACATATATGCCTTATTGAAGTACTATGAAATATTTTTTGCAACCTTAGGACACATATATCCATGATTGAATCAGTATCTAATTTTTTTGACAACCTTAAAACACATATATGCATGATTGAACTACTATGAAATTTTTTTGAGAGCCTTAGAACACATGTATACATGATTCCATCGTTTTGAAATTTTTTTGAGAGCCTTAGAACACATGTATGCATGATTGAATCACTTTGAATTTTTTTGACAGCCTTAGATCACATATATAAATGATTAAGTCAAAATCATTTTTTTTGACATTCTTAGAACATATACATTATGATCAAATGACTATAAATTTTTTTTGACTGCATTACAACATATATATGCATGATTCAATCACTATGAAATTTTTTGATCGCCTTAGAACACATATATGCATGATTGAATCACTATAACTGTTTTTTGACAAACTTAGAACACAAATATACTTGATTGAAACACTATCAAAAAATTTTGATAGCCTTAGAACACATATGTGCATGATTGCTTTTTTAAGTGCCTTAGAACACAAATATGCAAGGTTGAATCACTATGAAATTCTTTTGTGAGCCTTAGAATACATATAAGCAAGACTAAATTTTTTTTGACAGCCTTAGAACACATATATGCATGATTGAATCACTATGAAATTTTTTTGACAGCCTTAGAACCGATATATGCATGATTGAATCACAATAATTTTTTTTGACAGACTTATAACACATATATGCATGATTGAATCACAATAATTTTTTTTTAACAAACTTACAACATATATATGCATGATTGAATCTTAATAAAAAAATTTTGAGGTCCTTAGAACACAAATATGCATGATAAAATGACTATGATTTTTTTTTGAAACCTAAGAACACATACATGCATGATTAAATCACTACACAAATTTTTTGACCGCGTTAGAGCATATATGTGCATGATTCAATCACTTTGAATTTTTTTTGACAGCCTTAGAACACATATGTGCATGACTGAATCACTACGAAAGTTTTTTGACAGTCTTAGAACACATATATGCATGATTGGAAATTAATGATTTTTTTTTATAGCATTAGAACACAAATATGCATGATTGAATCACTCGGTTTTTTTTAAAGCCTTAGAACACATATAGGCATGATTGAATCAATATGAATTTTTTTTTACAGCATTAGAATACATATATGCTTGACTGAATCACTATAATTTTTTTTTATAGAGTTAGAACACATATATCCATGATTGAATCACAACGATTTTTTTTGACATCCTTAGAACATATATATGCATGATTGAATCACTATGAATTTTTTTTTATGGCCTTAGAACACATATATACATGATTACATTTTTTTTGACAGCCTTAGAACACATATATGCAAGATTGAATCACTATGCATTTTTTTGACAACTTTAGGACATATATATGTAGGGTTGAATCACTATGAATTTTTTTTACAGCCTTAGAACACATTTATGGAGGGTTGAATCACTATGATTTTTTTTTGACAAACATAGAACCCATATATACATCATTGAATCAGAATGAGATTTTTTGACAGTCGTAGAACACATATATGCATGATTGAATCACTATAGTTTTTTTGACCGCATTAGAACATATATATGCATGATTCAATCACTATGAAGTTTTTTTGACAGCCTTAGAACACATATATGCATGATAGAATCACTATAAATTTTTTTTGACAACCTTAAAACACATATATTCATGATTGAATCACTATAATTTTTTTTACAACGTTAGAACACACATATGCATTATTGAATCACTACAAATTTTTTTTGACAACCTTAGAACACATATCTATAGGATGGAATCATTATGAATTTTTTTTTAAAGCCTTAACACACATATGCATTATTGAATCACTATGAATTTTTTTTGACACCCTTAGAACACATATATACAAGAATGAATCACTATGATTTTTTTTTGACAACCTTAGGACACATACATGCATGATTGAATCAATATGAATTTTTTATGACAACCTTAGCAAACATATATGCATGATTGAATCACTATAAAATTTTTTTGAAAGCATATATGCATGATTGAATCACTTTAAATTTTTTTTTACAACCTTAGAACACATATCTGCAGGATTGAATCATTATGAAATTTTTTTGATGGCTTAGAACACATATATGCTTGATTGAATCACTATGATTTTTTTTACAGCTTTATTACATATATTTGTATGATTAAATAACTTTAAATTATTTTTAGGGCCTTATAACACATATATGCATGATTAACTCACTATGAAATTTTTATGACAGCCTTAGAACACATATATGCATGATTGAATCAATATGAATTTTTTTTGAGAGCCTTAGAACCCATATATGCATGATTGAATCACAATGATTTTTTTTGACAAACTTATAACACAAATATGCATGATTGAATCACAATGAATTTTTTTTAACAGCCTTAGAACATATATATGCATGATTGAATCTTAAAACTTTTTTTTTGAGGTCCTTAGAACACATATATGCATGATAAAATGACTGATTTTTTTTTGAAACCTAAGAACACATACATGCATGATTGAATCACTACACAAAATTTTTGACCCCGTTAGAGCATATATGTGCATGATTCAATCACTATGAATTTTTTTTGACATCCTTAAAACACATATATGCATCACTGAATCACTACAAAATTTTTTTGACAGTCTTAGAACACATATATGCATGATTGAATCACAATGATTTTTTTTTTATAGCATTAGAAGACAAATATGCATGATTGAATCACTATAATATTTTTTTGAAAGCCTTAGAACACATATAGGCATGATTGAATCAATATGAATTTTTTTTTACAGCATTAGAATACATATATGCATGATTGAATCACTATAAAATTTTTTGATAGAGTTAGAACAAATATATGCGTGATTGAATCACAATGAATTTTTTTTGACAGCCTTAGAACATATATATGCATGATTGAATCACTATGAATTTTTTTTGATATCCTTAGAACACATATATGCATGATTACATTTTTTTTGACAGCCTTAGAACACATATATGCAAGATTGAATCACTATGCATTTTTTTTTTAAACTTTAGGACATATATATGCAGGGTTGAATGACTTTGAATTTTTTTTACAGCCTTCGAACACATTTATGGAGGGTTTAATCACTATGATTTTTTTTTGACAAACATAGAACCCATATATACATCATTGAATCACAATGAAATTTTTTGACAGTCGTAGAACACATATATGCATGATTGAATCACTATAATTTTTTTTTACCACATTATAACATATATATGCATGATTCAATCACTATAAAAAATTTTTGACAGCCTTAGAACACATATATGCATGATAGAATCACTATAAAATTTTTTTGACAGCCTTAAAACACATATATTCACGATTGAATCACTATAAGTTTTTTTGACAGCGTTAGAACACACATATGCATTATTGAATCACTACAAAAAAAATTTTGACAACCTTAGAATCATTATAAATTTTTTTTGAAAGCCTTAACACACATATGCATTATTGAATCACTATGGTTTTTTTTTGACACCCTTAGAACACATATATACAAGAATAAATCACTATGAATTTTTTTTGACAACCTTAGGACACATACATGCATGATTGAATCATTGTGAATTTTTTATGACAACCTTAGCAAACATGTATGCATGATTGAGTCACTATGAATGTTTTTCGAAAGCCTTAGAACACATATATGCAAGATTAAATCACTATGAATTATTTTTAACAAATTTTGAACACATATATACATGATTGAATCACTATAAATGTTTTTTTACAACCTTAGAACACATATCTGCATGATTGAATCATTATGATTTTTTTTTTTTGGCTTGGAACACATATATGCTTGATTGAATCACTATGAAATTTTTTTGACAGCCTTAGAAAATATATATGCAGGATTAAATCACTATGATTTTTTTTTGACAGCCTTAGAACATATATATGCATGATTGAATCACTTTATTTTTTTTTAGTGCCTTAGAACATATATATGCATCATTGCATCACTTTAAATTTTCTTTGACATCCTTAGAACACATATATGCATGATTTAATCACTATGAAATCTTTTTGATACCCTTAGACCATATATGCACGACATCCTTAGAACACATATATGCATGATTGAATCACTATGAATTTTTTTTGACAACCTTAGACACATATATGCACGATTCAATCATAGTGATTTTTTTTTTCCTTAGAACATATATATGCATGATTTAATCACTATGAAATTTTTTTGACAACCTTAGAACCTTAGAACACATATATCCATGATTGATTCACTATGAATTTTTTTTGATAGACTTAGAACACATATATGCAAGATTGAATCACTATAAATTTCTTTTGACAAACTTGGAGCACATATATGCTTGATTGAATCATTATAAACTTTTTTTGACAGCCTTAGAACACATGTATGCATGATTGAATCATTATGAATTTTTTTTGACCGCCTTAGAACACATAAATGCATGATTGAATCTCTATAAAAATTTTTCGACAGCCTTACAACACATATATGCATGATTGAATCACTATAAATTTTTTTTGACAGCTTTAGAACACAAATATGCATAAGTGAATCCCTAATTTTTTTTGACAGGAATAGAAGATATATATGCATGATTGAATCACTATAATTTTTTTTGACAGCCTTAGAACACGCATTTTTGAATCATAGTAAAAAAAATTTCACTTCCTTAGAACACATATACGCATGATTGAATCACTATGATTTTTTTTTTACTGCCTTAGAACTCATTTATGCCTGATTGAAACTCTTTGAAAGAATTTTGACAACCTTAGGACACATACAAATGATTCAATCACTATCTAATTTTTTTCACAACCTTAAAACATATATTTGCATGATTGAATCAATATGATTTTTTTTGAAAGCCTTAGAACACATATATGCAAGATTGAATCACTCTGAATTTTTTTTTAGAGACTTAGAACACATATATGCATGACTGAATCACTACAAAATTTTTTCGACAATCTTAGAACACAGATATGCCTGATTGAATCACAATGAATTTTTTTTTTATAACATTAGAACACAAATATGCATGATTGAATCACTATGATATTTTTTTGAAAGCCTTAGAACATATATGCATGATTGAATCAATATGATTTTTTTTTACAGCATTAGAATACATATATGCATGATTGAATCACTATAATTTTTTTTGATTGAGTTAGAACACATATATGCATGATTGAATCACAACGATTTTTTTTTTAAAGCCATAGAACATATATATGCATGATTGGATCACTATGATTTTTTTTTGACAGCCTTAGAACACATATATGCATGATTACGTTTTTTTTTACAGCCATAAAACAAATATATGCAAGATTGAATCACTATGCATTTTTTTTGACAACTTTAGGACATATATATGCATGGTTGAATCACTATGAATTTTTTTTACAGCCTTAGAAGACATTTATGGAGGGTTAAATCAGTATGATTTTTTTTTTAAAAACATAGAACCCATATATATATTATTGAATCACAATGAAATTTTTTGACAGTTGGACACATATATGCATGATTGAATCACTATAAATTTTTTTTACCACATTAGAACATATATATGCATGATTCAATCACTATGATTTTTTTTTGAAAGCCTTAGAACACATATATGCATGATAGAATCACTATAAAAAAAATTTGATAGCCTTAAAACACATATATTCATGATTGAATCACTATAAATTTTTTTGATAGCATTAGAACAACATATGCATTATTGAATCACTACAATTTTTTTTGATAACCTTAGAACACATATCTATAGGATTAAATCATTATGAAATTTTTTTGAAAGCCTTAAAACACACATATGCAAGATTGAATCACTATGAATTTTGTTTGACACCCTTAGAACATAAATATACAAGAATGAATCACCATGAATTTTTTTTACAACCTTAGGACTTGTACATGCATGATTGAATCAATATGAATTTTTTATGACAACCTTAGCAAACATATATGCATGATTTAATCACTATGATTTTTTTTTATAGCCTTAGGACACATATATGAATGATTGAATCATAATGATTTTTTTTTTACATCCTTAGAACACATATATGCAAGATTTAATGACTATGACATTCTTTTGACAGCCTTAGAACACATACATGCATGATTGAGTCACTGCAAATTTTTTTTACCGCGTTAGAACACATATATGCAGGATTTAATGACCATGAATTTTTTTTGACAGCCTTATAACACATATATGCATGATTCAATTACTATGAATTTTTTTTACAGCCTTAAAACACATATATGCATGATTGAATCACTATGAAATTTTTTTGACCACCTTTGAACACATATATGCATGATTGAACCATTATGAAATTTTTTTGACAGCATTTGAACACAAATATGCGTGATTTAATCACTATGAAATTGTTTTGACAGCCTTAGAACACATATATACATGATTGAATCATTATGAAATTTTTTTGACAGCCTTATAACACATATATGCATGATTGAATCACTATAAAATTTTTTTGACAGCCTAACAACACATATATGCATGATTGAATCACTATAAAAAATTTTTGCCAACATTAGAACACAAATATGCATGATTGAATCATTGCATTTTTTTTACAGCATTCGAACACATATAGGCATGATTGAATCACTATAATTTTTTTGACAGCCTTAGATCAAATATATGCATGATTGAGTCACAGTAAAAAAATTTTGACAGCCTTATGACATATATATGCATGATTGAATCATTATGCATTTTTTTTTACAGCCTTAGAACACATATATGCCTGATTGAATCACTATGAAAGATTTTTTGCAACCTTAGGACACATACATCCATGATTGAATCACTATCTAATTTTTTCAACAGACTTAAAACACATATATGCATGATTGAACCACTATGAATTTTTTTTGAGAGCCTTAGAACACATGTATGCATGATTCCATCATTTTGAAAATTTTTTGAGAGCCTTAGAACACATGTATGCGTGATTGAATCACTATGAATTTTTTTTGACAGCCTTAGAACACATATATAAATGATTAAGTCATAATGATTTTTTTTTGACATTCTTAGAACATATACATTATGATCAAATGACTATAAATTTTTTTTGACCGCATTAGAACATATATATGGATGATTCAATCACTATGAAATTTTTTGACAGCCTTAGAACACATATATGCATGATTGAATCACTATGAATTTTTTTTGACAAACTTAGAACACATATATACTTGATTGAAACACTATAAAAAATATTTGAAACCCTTAGAACACATATGTGCATGATTGAATCGCTATGAAAATTTTTTGCGAGCCTTAGAATACATATAAACAAGACTAAATTTTTTTTGACAGCCTTAGAACACATATATACATGATTGAATCACTATGAATTTTTTTTGACAGCCTTAGAACCCATATATGCATGATTGAATCACAATGAATTTTTTTTGACAAACTTATAACACATATATGCATGATTGAATCACAATGAAATTTTTTTAACAGCCTTAGAACATATATATGCATGATTGATTCTTAATAAATTTTTTTTGAGATCCTTAGAACACATATATGCATGATAAAATGACTGATTTTTTTTTTGAAACCTAAGAACAGATACATGCATGATTGAATCACTACACAATTTTTTTGACCGCGTTAGAGCATATATGTGCATTATTCAATCACTATGAATTTTTTTTTACAGCCTTAGAAAACATATATGCATGTCTGAATCAGTACAAATTTTTTTTTGACAGTCTTGGAACACACATATGCATGATTGAATCACAATAAATTTTTTTTTGATGGCATTAGAACACAAATATGCATGATTGAATCACTATGATATTTTTTTGAAAGCCTTAGAACACATATAGGCATGATTGAGTCAATATGAATTTTTTTTTATAGCTTTAGAATACATATATGCATGATTCAATCACTATGAATGTTTTTTATAGAGTCAGAACACATATATGCATGATTGAATCACAATGAATTTTTTTTTATAGTCCTAGAACATATATGCATGATTGAATCACAATGATTTTTTTTTTATAGCATTATAACACAAATATGCATTGATTGAATCACTATGATATGTTTTTGACAGCCTTAGAACATATATATGCATAATTAAATCACTATGAAATTTTTTGATAGCCTTAGAACACATATATGCATGATTACATTTTTTTTGACAGCCTTAGAACACATATATGCAAGATTGAATCACTATGCATTTTTTTTGACAACTTTAGGACATATATATGCAGAGTAGAATCACTATGAATTTTTTTTGACAAACATAGAACACATATATACATCATTGAATCACAATGAATTTTTTTTACAGTCGTAGAACACATATATGCATGATTGAATCACTATAAAAAAATTTTGACCGCATTGGAGCATATATATGCATGATTTAATCACTATGAATTTTTTTTTACAGCCTTTGAACACATATATGCATGATAGAATCACTATAAATTTTTTTTGACAGCCTTAAAACACATATATTCACGATTGAATCACTATAAATTTTTTTGACAACGTTAGAACACACATATGCATTAATTAATCACTACAGTTTTTTTTTGACAACCTTAGAACACATATCTATAGGATTGAATCATTATGAATTTTTTTTGAAAGCCTTAACACACATATGCAATTTTGAATCACTATGAAATTTTTTTGACACCCTTATAACACATATATACAAGAATGAATCACTATGATTTTTTTTTTACAGCCTTAGGACACATACATGCATGATTGAATCAATATGATTTTTTTATGACAACCTTAGCAAATATATATGCATGATTGAATCACTATGAATTTTTTTTGAAAGACTTAGTACACATATATGCAAGATTGAATCACTATGAATTATTTTTAACAAATTTAGAACACATATATGCACGATTGAATCACTATAAATTTTTTTTACAACCTTAGAACACATATCTACAGGATTGAATCATTATGAAATTTTATTGATGGCTTAGAACACATATATGCGTGATTGAATCACTATGAAATTTTTTTGACAACCTTAGAACATATATATGCATGATTGAATCACTTTAATTTTTTTTAGTGCCTTAGAACACATATAAGCATCATTGAATCACTTTAAATTTTCTTTGACATCCTTAGAGCACATATATGCATGATTCAATAGCAATGAAATTTTTTTGATAGCCTTAGACCATATATGCACGACATCCGTAGAACTCATATGCATGATTGAATCACTATGAAAATTTATTGACAACCTTAGACACATATATGCACGATTCACTCATAGTGATTTTTTTTACTGCCTTCGAACATATATTTGCATGATTTAATCACTATGAAATTTTTTTCACAACCTTAGAACCTTAGAACACATATATCCATGATTGATTCACTACGAAATTTTTTTGACAGACTTAGAACACATATATGCAAGATTGAATCACTATAAATTTCTTTTGACAAACTTGGAGCACATATATGCTTGATTGATTCACTATAAATTTTTTTTGATAGCCTTAGTACACATATATGCATGATTGAATCATTATGATTTTTTTTTGACAGCTTTAGAACACATAAATGCATGATTGAATCACTATAAATTTTTTACAACAGCCTTACAACATATATATGCCTTACAACAATGATTGACAGCATTAGAATACAAATATGCATAAGTGAATCCCTAAATTTTTTTTGACAGCAATAGAAGACATATATGCATGGTTGAATTGCTATAATTTTTTTTGACAGCCTTAGAACATTTATATGCATTATTGAATCATAGTAAAAAAAAATTCACTTCCTTAGAACACATATATGCATGATTGAATCACTATGAAATTTTTTTGACTGCCTTAGAACTCATATATGCCTATTTGAAACTCTTTGAAAGAATTTTGACAACCTTAGGACACATACGCATGATTCAATCACTATCTAAATTTTTTGACAGCCTTAAAACATATATTTGCATGATTGAAACAATATGATTTGTTTTTGAAAACCTTAGAACACATATATGCAAGATTGAATCACTATGAAATTTTTTTGAGAGCCATAGAACACATATATGCATAATTTCATCGTTATGAATTTTTTTTGACACCCTTAGAACACATATATGCATGATTGAATCACTATGATTTTTTTTTGAGAAACTTAAACACATATATGCGTGACTGAATCACAATTAAATTTTTTTGGTAGCCTTAGAACACATATATGCATGATTCAATCATGATGAAATTTTTTTGACAACCTTAGAACACATATATAAATGATTAAATCAAAATAAATTTTTTTTGACATCCTTAGAACATATACATGCATGATTAAATGCTATGAATATTTTTCGACCGCATTGGAACAAATATATGCATGATTCAATCACTATGAATTTTTTTTGACAGGCTTAGAACACACATATGCATGATTGAATCAACATAAAAAAAATTTGACAGCCTTAGAGAACATACATGCAAGATTGAAATTTTTTTGATAGCCTTAGAACCAATATATGCATGGTTGAATCACTATGAAAGTTTTTTGACAAATTTATAACGCATATATGCATGATTGAATCACAATGAAAATATTTTGACAGCCTTAGAGCACATATATGCATGTTTGAATCATAATAATATTTTTTTGACATCCTTTGAACACATATATGCATGATTAAATGATTGGTTTTTTTTTTAAACCGTACAGCACATACATGCATAATTGAATCACCATATAATTTTTTTGACCACATTAGAACATATATATGCATGATTCAATCACTGTAAAATTTTTTTGCAGCCTTAGAACACGTATATTCATGATTGAATCACTATGATTTTTTTTTGACAGCCTTAGAGTACATGTATGCATGATTGAATCACAATGAATTTTTTTATAGCATTAGAACACAAATATGCATGATTAAATCACTATGATATTTTTTTGATAGACGTAGAACACATATACACAAGATTGAATCAATATGAATTTTTTTTTACAATGTTAGAATACACATATCCATGATTGAATCACTACAAAAAATTTTTGATAGCCATAGAAGACATATATACACGATTAAATCACAATAATTTTTTTTTCACAGCCTTATAACATATATACGCATGATTGAATCCCTATTAATTTTTTTTGACAGCCTTAGAACACATATATGCAAGATTGAATCACTATGCATTTTTTTTTTCAACCTTAGGACATATATATGCATTATTGAATCACTATGAATTTTTTTGACAACCTTAAATCACATATATGCATGACTGAATCACTATGATTTTTGTTTACAGCTTTAGAACACATATATGCAAGATTGAAACACTAAGAAATTTTTTTGAGAGCCTTCAAATAGATATATGCAAGATTGAAATTTTTTTGAACGCCATAGAACTCATATATGCTTAATTGAATCAAAATGATTTTTTTTTGACAGCCTTAGAATACATTTATGCATGGTTAAAATAGTATGATTTTTTTTTTGACACACATAGTACCCATATATACATGATTGAATCACATTGAAATTTTTTTGACAGTCGTAGTACACATATACTTACGATTGAATCACTATAACTTTTTTTAACACATTAGAACATATATATGCATTATTCAATCACTATGATTTTTTTTTATAGTCTAAAAAACATATATGCTTGATTGAATCACTATAATTTTTTTTGACAGCCTTAGAACACATATATTCATGATTGAATCACTACAAATTTTTTTTACAGCATTAGAACACACATATGCTTGATTGAATCACTATAAATTTTTTTGGTAACCTTAGAACACATATCTGCAGGATTGAATCATTATGAAATTTTTTTTGAAAGCCTGAAAAGACATATATGCAAGATTGAATCACAATGAATTTTTTTTGACACCCTTAGAACACATATATGCAAAAATGAATCACTATGAAATTTTTTTGACAACCTTAGGACACATACATGCATGATTGAACCAATATGAATTTTTTATGACAGCCTTAGCACACATATGTGCATGTTTGAATCACTATGAATTTTTTTTTTACAGCCTTAGAGCACATAAATGCAAGATTGAATCACTATGATTTTTTTTAACAAATTTAGAGCACATGTATGCAAGATTGAATCACTAAATTTTTTTTTTACATCCTTAGAACACATATCTGCAGGATTAACTCAATATGATTTTTTTTTGACATTTTAGAACACATATATGCTTGGTTGAGTCTCTATGATTTTTTTTTGACAGCCTTTGAAAACATATATGCAAGATTGTTACACTATAAAAAAATTTTGACACCCTTATAACACATATATGCATGATTGAATCACTATGAAATTTTTTTGACAGCCTTAGAACACATATATGCAAGATTGAAGCACTATGATTTTTTTTTTATAGTCTTAGAACACATATATGCAAGATTAAATTCCTATAAAATTTTTTTGACAGCCCTAGAACATATATATCCATGTTTGAATCACTATGAATTTTTTTTACAGCCTTAGAACAAATATATGCAAGATTGAATCACTATGAAATTTTTTTGAAAGCCTTAGAACACATATATGCTTGATTGAATCTCTTTGAAATTTTTTAGACTGCATTAGAACACACATAAGCATGACTTAAATCACTATGAATTTTTTTTGACAGCCTTGGAACACATATATGCATGATTGAATCACTATGATTTTGTTTTTGATAGCCATAGAGCACATATATGCATGATTGAAACTCTATAAATTTTTTTGACAGCCTTATAACGCATATGTGAATTATTGAATTTCTATGAAATTTGTTTGAGTGCCTTAGAAAACATATATGCAAGATTGAATCACTATGAATGTTTTTTTACTGCCTTGGAACACATATATGCATGATTGAATCAAAATGAAATTTTATTGATAGCGTTAGAATGCATATATACATGATTGAATCACTGTAACAAATTTTGACAGCATTTGAACACTTATATGCATGATTTAATCATAATAAAAATTTTTTGAGAGCCTCAGAACATATATATGCATGTTTGAATCACTATGATTTTTTTTTTATAGCCTTAAAAGGCATATATGCATGATTGAATCACTAAATTTTTTTTGACAGCCTTACAACAAATATATGCATGATTGAATCACTATGAAATTCTTTTGACAGCCTTAGAACACATATATACCTGAATGAATGACTATGATTTTTTTTTAGAGCGTTTGAACAAATATATGTATGATCAAATCATGATGAATTTTTTTTACAGCCTTAGAACACATATATGCATGATCAAATCATAATGAAATATTTTTGACTGACATAGAACACATATATGCATGATTGAATCACTATGATTTTTTTATAGCCATAGAGCACATATATGCATGATTGAATCACTATGAGAATTTTTTGACAGCCTTAGAACGCATATATGCATGATTAAATCACTATGAGATTTTTTTGACGGCTTGGAACACATATATGCATGATTGAATCACATTGAAAATTTTTTGACAGCCTTAGAACACATATTTGGATCATTGAATCTCTATGAATTTTTTTGAGAGCCTTAGAACACATATCTGCATGATTTAATCACAATAAAATTTTTTTGACAAACTTATAAGACATATATGCATGATGGAATCACTATGAAATTTTTTTGACAGCCTTAGAACACATATATGCAAGATTGAATCACTATGAAATTTTTTTGACAGTCTTAGAACACATATATGCAAGATTAAATTAAGATATATATCCATGATTGAATCCCTATGTTTTTTTTATAGCCTTAAAACAAATATATACAAGATTGAATCACTATGAATTTTTTTTGAACACCTTAGAACACATATATAGATGATTGAATCTGTATGAAATTTTTTAGACTGCCTTAGAACACACATTAGAATGACTAAAATCACTCTGAATTTTTTTTTGACTGGCTTGGACCACATATATGCTTGATTTCTATGAATTTTTATTGACAGCCATAAAACACATATATGCTTGATTGAATCACTGTCAATTTGTTTTACAGCCATAGAACACATATATGCATGATTGAATCACTATGAGAATTTTTTGAAAGCCTTAGAACACATATGTACATGAATGAATCACTATAAATTTTTTTTTTAGAGCCTTAGAACACATACATGCATGATTGAATATCTATGATTTTTTTTTGACAGCCTTACAACACATATAGGCATAATTGAATCACAATGAGACTTTTTTGACAACCATAGAACAAATATATGCATGATTGAATCTCTATGAATTTTTTTTGACAGCCTTAGAACACATATGAATGATTGAATCTCTATAAAAAAAATTTGCCAGCATTGGAACACATATATGCAAGATTGAATCACTATGAATTTTTTTTGACAGCCATAGAACATATATATACATGATTGCATCACTATGAATTTTTTTGACAGCCTTGGAACACATATATACATGATTGAATCGATACAAAATTTATTTAATAGCATTAGATAACATATATGCATGATTGAATCACTATAAAATTTTTTTGAGAGCCTTAGAACATATATATGCATGTTTGAATCACTATGAATTTTGTTTTACAGCCTTAGAACACATATATGCATGCATTAATCACTATGAGATTTTTTTGATAGTTTTAGTAAACAAATATACATGATTCAATCACTGTGAGAATTTTTTTAGTGCCTTAGAACACATATATGCATGATTCAATCACTATGAGATTTTTTTGACAGCCTTAGAACCCATATATGCATGATTGAATCACTATAATTTTTTTTTGACAGCCATAGAACACATATGTTAATGATTGAATTTCTATAAAATTTGTTTGACAGCCTTAGAACACATATATGCAAGATTGAAAATCTATGAAATTTTTTTGACAGCCTTGGAACAAATATATGCATGTTTGAATCAATATGCAATTTTGTTGACAGCGTTAGAATGCATATATACATGATTGAATCAGTGTAAAAAAATTTGACGGCATTTGAACACATATATGCATGATTTAATCACTATGAATTTTTTTTGAGAGCCTCAAAACACATATATGCATGTTTGAATCACTATGATTTTTTTTTGACAGCCTTAAAAGCCATATATGCATGATTGAATCACTAGAAAATTTTTTTGACAGCCTTACAACAAATATATGCAAGATTGAGTCACTATGAATTTTTTTTGACAGCCTTAGAACACATTTATGCATGATTGAATAACTATGAAATGTTTTTGAGAGCGTTAGAACAAATATATGTATGATCAAATCATGATGAATTTTTTTTTTACAGCCTTAGTACACATATATGCATGATCAAATCATAATGAAATATTTTTGACTGCCAAAGAACACATATATGCATGATTGAATCACTATGATTTTTTTTTTTGACATCCATAGAGCACATATATGCATGATTGAATAACTATGAGAATTTTTTGACAGCCTTAGAACACATATATGCATGATTGAATCACTATGAGATTTTTTTGACTGCCTTAGAACACAAATATTCAAGATTGAATCACTATGCATTTTTTTTGACAGACTTAGAACACATATTTGGATCATTGAATCTGTCAGAATTTTTTTTGATAGACTTAGAACACATATCTGCATGATTGAATCACAATAAAAAAAATTTGTCAGACTTATAACACATATGTGCTTGATTGAATCACTATGACATTTTTTTGATAGGCTTAGAACACATATATGCAAGATTGAATCACTATGAATTTTTTTTGACAATCTTAGAACACATATATGCAAAATTAAATTACTATGAAATTTTTTTGATAGCCTTAGAACATATATATGCATGTTTGAATCACTATGAATTTTGTTTTATAGCCTTAGAACACATATATGCATGATTTAATCACTATGAGATTTTTTTGATAGTTTTAGTAAACAAATATACATGATTCAATCACTGTGAGATTTTTTTGACTGCCTTAGAACACATATATGCATGATTCAATCACTATGAGAATTTTTTGACAGCCTTAGAACACATATATGCATGATTGAATCACTATGAGATTTTTTTGACTGCCTTAGAACACAAATATTCATGATTTAATCACTATGCATTTTTTTTGACAGACTTAGAACACATATTTGGATCATTGAATCTGTCAGAATTTTTTTTGACAGACTTAGAACACATATCTGCATGATTGAATCACAATAAAAAAAATTTGTTAGACTTATAACACATATGTGCTTGATTGAATCACTATGACATTTTTTTGACAGGCTTAGAACACATATATGCAAGATTGAATCACAATGAATTTTTTTTGACAATCTTAGAACACATATATGCAAAATTAAATTACTATGAAATTTTTTTGATAGCCTTAGAACATATATATCCATGATTTAATCACTGTGTACTTTTTTTTACAGCCTTAGAACAAATATATGCAAGATTGAATCATTATGAATTTTTTTTGACAGCTTTAGAAGACATATATGCATGATTGAATCTCTATGATTTTTTTTGACTGCCTTAGAACACACATAAGCATGACTTAAATCACCATGATTTTTTGTTTGACAGCCTTGGAACACATATATGCATGATTTCTATGAATTTTTATTAATAGCCGTAGAACACATATATGCATGATTGAATCCCTGTCAATTTTTTTGACAACCATAGAACACATATATGCATGATTGAATCACTATGAGAATTTTTTGAAAGCCTTAGAACACATATATACATGATTGAATCACTATAAATTTTTTTTGACAGCCATAGAACACATATATGCATGATTGAATCTCTATGAATTTTTTTTGACGGCCTTAGAACACATATATGCATAATTGAATCACTATGAGACATTTTTGACAGCCTTAGAAAAAATATATGCATTATTGAATCTCTATGAAATTTTTTGACAGTCTTAGAACACATATGAAAGATTGAATCTCTATAAAAAAAAATTGACAGTTTTGTAACACATATATGCAAGATTGAGTCACTATGAAATTTTTTTGATAGCCATAGAACATATATAAACATGATTGTATCACTATGAAATTTTTTGACAGCCTTGGAAAACATATATACATGATTGAATCACTAATTTTTTTTTTGATAGCATTAGATAACATATATGGATGATTGAAACACTATCAAAATTTTTTGAGAGCCTCAGAACACATACATGCATGTTTGAATCGCTATGGAATTTTTTTACAGCCTTAGAACACATATATGCATGATTGAATCACTATGAGATTTTTTTGATAGCCTTAGAAGACAAATATAAATGATTCAATCATTATTATACTGCCTTAGAACACATATATGCATGATTCAATATCAATGAGATTTTTTTGACAGCCTTAAAACAAATATATGCATGATTGAATCACTATAAAAAAAAATTGACAGCCTTAAAACACATATATGCAAGATTAAATTACTATGATTTTTTTTTGACAGCCTTAGAACATATATTTCCATGATTGAATCATTATATTTTTTTTTACAGCCTTAGAACAAATATATGCAAGATTGAATCACTATGAAATCTTTTTGACAGCCTTAGTACACATATATGCATGATTGAATCTCTATGAAATTTTTTAGACTGCCTTAGAACACACATAGGCATGACTTAAATCACTCTGAATTTTTTTTTGGCAGACTTGGAACACAAATATGCTTGATTTCTATGATTTTTTATTGGCAGACATAGAACACATAGATGCATGATTGAATCACTGTCAATTTTTTTTGACAACCATAGAACACATATATGCATGTTTGATCAATCATGCATATATGTGTTCTATAGCTGTAAAAAAAAATCATACTAATTCAATCATGCATATATGTGGTCTATGAATGTAAAAAAAAATTCATAGTGTTTCAATCATGCATACATGTGTTCTAAGGCTGTCAAAAAAAATTTATAGTGATTCAATCATGCATACATATGTTCTAAGGCTGTCAAAAACTTCATAGTGAGTCCTGATCATGCATATATTTTCAGGATATTTCATATAAAAATATGCATGATTTCATGAGAAAATGATTTAAAAACCTAATTTTATGTTAGTTTCGAATAAATGTGCTAAAATAATATAAGAATAGAAAATGCATGAAAAATAGTGTTATTTTACATTTTAATGCATATTTTAGTGTTTGACATAATTGTAGTAGTTTAGTTTTTGAAAATCATAAAAAAAATTAGAGTTCAAATAGACTTAGTTTTATAATTTCTAGAACATAGTCATTTTGAGTTGCTTTGTAAATAACTTTTTGAAGAGAGGTTTTGAAATGGAATTCTTTGAAATAAGATGGACTTATGGAAAAACTTTCAAAATTATAAATACCATACGTAGGGGGAAGAGAGGCTTGTCTTCTCTCTTTTGCCCAAGCCCTCTCTTATTCCCCTTCCTCTCCACCTCTTCTTACCTCTTCTTCTCCTTCTCCCTATTTTTCCCTCTTTTTCTCATCCTCTTTCCGGTGGAGAATTCCGACAACGGCTGAAGCAAGAGAGAGGATTCCAACTTCTTTTCTAACCCTTCCAATTCAGTAAGTTCTTCTTCTTCTTCTTCTTCTTCTTCTTCTTCTTCCTCTTCTTCTCCTTTTCTAATTCCAGTTTCAATTTTATTTTTAGTCAAATGTAAGCATGAGCATCTGAATTTTTTTAGCATATTTTCATTCATAGATTCATTGTGAGCATTAGTTCTATTTCCAATTGTTTTTGTTTACTGTTTGTTTGTTTTTAAGTTTTTTTTCTCAGCATTGCAGTGTGCGTACAGGTAGCCGTGAGATTTGTTTTTTTCATTTTACTTTGATCTCAAATCTAATGTTCCTTTTCAATCTTAGAATTTAGGAATTTATCTTTCAGTCAATTGCATTTTAAAATCATAACGAAATCCTCTATAGCAAGCTGCCAGAAATCTGTTTCATATTTGTTGAAATTACTTCAGCATTTACCTTTTTTTTTAATCACTGTGGAAGAAAAAAATTGATCGGCCGTGAAAAGCAAAAGTGCTTTAGCCAGATTAATTTCAAAATTATCAAAAGATCTTTGGATTCACGATGAAATCCTCTGCTATTTCACCGTGAAAGTGGAATCTGCCAGCATCATTGCTGAATAATATTGAAATCAAACAGAAAAAATAGATCCACCGGAAGTGCGTTGTGGTTTACTCTGATCTGAATCCGTCGCCGGATTTCATACAGCATCGCAAGTGTTTGTGCATCCAGATCATCTGGATCTGGATCAATTATTTGTTCTGTTTTTGGTTCATCTGGATCCAGATCATCTGGATCATCTGCAAGACACCGGAAATTCCAACGATAGAATAAATCTTGATATGCCGTAATATCTATCCGGTAGATTCATTCTGGTGGATTTCAAAATTGATAATCTGAGAAATTTACCTTCCAGTAAACATATATGATGCCGTGTCCCTTTCTAGTCGATGCATTTTCTTTTGGTGAATGATTTTGCTGAGTGAAAATACACTGAATCAATGATATTGATAGTTCTCATTCACGATTGAGAATCGTGAATAGTTATATTTTTCTGGTGGCTATTGTTCACTATATCTTCCGGTAAACATTATTTCTGTTGGAAATAACAGTAAATGTTTTGTTTTAAAATGTGATCGGATGTCTGAATCTCATATGAAGGGGGAAATTACCGATTTTTGAATCTGACTACTATTTTCCAAAGCTGATTGAATTTGATTTCTGATTTTATCAAATAGTTGAACTTTGAATCAAATTCAGTCTATCAAAATTATCTCTTTGTTATCTGTTATTCTGGCAAGAGTGATGTGGTATTGGACAAGTTAATTGGATATCCGGATCCGGTTTGAGATATCGAATTAGGATGATAATACTTTGCTGATATTTTTTTAGATAGATACTACTTAGTACTTAGATTACTTAGTGTGTTGATATTAGATTTCTTAGTTAATTGATTAACTCATTGTTAGATTACATAGTTGCTAATCATTTTGCTATAAAAAATAGTTTAGTTAAGAAAGATAATGAGCATTGCTAATTACTTTGTAATTAGTTAGTTAGATTTAATAAAAGAAAAAAAAAATATATCATTTGCATTTAAAATTGTCATTTAGATTTCTTTAATGATTTCTTTCGTATTCTTAGCATTTAGTTAGTATATTTTAGTA
This sequence comes from Nuphar pumila, assembly GCF_984573655.1. Taxonomy (NCBI): domain Eukaryota; kingdom Viridiplantae; phylum Streptophyta; class Magnoliopsida; order Nymphaeales; family Nymphaeaceae; genus Nuphar; species Nuphar pumila. The sequence continues at coordinate 59,214,535 of NC_143254.1, forward strand.
CATTCTATTTCTTCTTTCTCTGGTACTGCTCGTGTTTCGTTTGACTTGTGCAGGATTGCACGGGAGTGGAGCGGAAGAGATTACGTGACACGAAGTACGAAGAATAAAGCTTCTTTTTACTTTTTAGTTTAGAATTAGGCATTTAATTGGGTTTGTAAATATTGCACTTTACGCCCTCTGCGAAGGGTATTCATTTGTTGTAATAGTTAGTTGTTTTTACTTTTCTTGAACATTTTTACATTTTAATAATTTGGCAATAAAGATTAGTTTAGATTTGTGTGTTTGAATACGATATATTCCCGTTCCCTGAGTTCGACCCGGTCTCATCCACTAGTAAGAACCAGTTTTTATTATTTGATGTCTGGTTTTCACATGTTTTACATTTAAAAATCTTTTCAAAATTACAACGATTTAAAAGAAGACATCAAATTTTTGGCGCCATTGCCGGGGAACGGCGTAATATTAGTATTCACTTTATTGCCTAGTGTTTGTGTTGCATTTAGGTTTAGAACCACGTATGTGCATATCTTAGAGAAGAGCTTACTTTTCTGCACAGCCCACCTACTAGTAACCCCTTAGAGGTGACTGTGTACGATTGGTACCATACACATAGTTCTTATATTTCTTTGCATAATCTCTATTATGTGTAACTGCGTGGTGTTTGTTTAGTTTTTGTTGTTTTTAGTTTACTCGCTTTGTGGTTTGCGTGGTTTGGCCGCTTAGTGCGTTAGTTAGGTAGAAAACCCAAAATTAGGACGAGTGTTACACCGGTCTACTTCAAGGTGTATGCACAGGCAACGATCACTTGACCCGAGCTAATTGAGTTTCGAGTTTCTTGTTAGGAGAACTCCTCATCTTATCACCATGGTTGAAAATCGGTCGTTGTTCCGTACCCTTAAGGAGTATTTCATGCCCACCATATACACTCCCACCTCCTGCATCACGAGACCTGATGTAGGAGCCAATCAATTTGAAATAAAGGCCAGTATCATTCAAATGTTACCATCATTTCATGGCCTAAGCAACGAAGACCCATATAGCCATATTGATGATTTTCTGGAGATCTGCTCGACAGTGCGGATCAACAACTTTGGAGATGACGCATTGAGGTTGACGTTGTTTCCGTTCTCTCTCAAAGATAAAGCTAAACATTGGCTAAAGGCTCTCGATACGGTTCATATTACCACTTGGGAAGGAATGCAACGCGAATTTCTTAAAAAGTACTTCCCAATTGGTAAGACGAATCAGTTTCGTAAAGCCATAATCAGTTTCTCGCAGATTGAGGGAGAACAATTCTACAAGACTTGGGAGAGAATGAAAGATCTTCTCCGCAAGTGTCCCCACCACCAGGTGCCTCGTTGGCAACTGGTGCAGTATTTTTACGATGGTCTGACCGAGAAGGACAGGCAAATAGTGGATTCATCATGTGGGGGCACTTTTATGCTAAAAAGTGAGGATGAAGCGTGGTCGCTTTTTGAGACATTGAGCGAAAATTCGATGCACCATGCGACAACTTCACGGTTCGATAGGGCTGCACCTGCACAGGATAGTACTAAGAAGGCAGGTATTTTTGAAATAGGGATAAACCTTGAGTTAAGCAACAAGGTAGACCAACTGTCCCAAAAATTAGATCAGTTTTTGTTGGGTCCCTCTCCTGCCATGCAGGTGTGCACGTTGTGTGCGAGTCCTGCACACCATATTTTACAGTGCCCAGTTGCGCCACAGTATCCTGAGTTTGTCCAAGAGCAAGCTCAGATGGCTCAAAACTTCGCTAGGCCCGCACCCAATCCATTTTCCAACACTTATAACCTGGGCTGGCAAAACCATCCCAATTTTTCATGGCGCAACTCACAGATTCAAACCCCTAACCCTTCCCAGAGTCAACCCAGTCAAGGCGGTTATGCGCCTGGATTTCCGAGATCTAGTTATCCCCCAGCCCAACCTGTTTACACTCATCCCCAGTCTCATGAGCCTTCGCATAGTCAGTCCTTCGAGGACAAGATGCTACAAGCATTTTCTGATATTAAAGCGAATTTGAGCTCGCATAATCAGTCTATTTCAAAATTAGAGACTCAAATGGGGCAGCTCGCCGAGGCGCTTAGCAGGCGAAGTGAGGGGACACTGCCTAGCCAGCCTATTGTCAACCCTAAGGGAAAGGAACCCATGCGTAGCTTGCATATGACCAATGCACATAAAGAGCAAGCTCAAGTTGTAACCCTTAGGAGTGGGAAGCAGTACCAAGCGAGGGAGGCTGCTGAAGAAAGAGAGAAGATAAGTGAGAAGCAGTCTGTCCCTAAGGTTTTACCTCAGGAAAGCGAGAAGGTTCTTCCATCGGAGCCTTCACCATCCTACATTCCTAAAGCCCCCTTTCTTAAGGCGTTAGAAAGGTCGAGAGCATTAGATAAGGCTGGAGTGAACATGCAAGAGATGCTTGAGATATTCAAGCATGTTCAGATAAACCTCCCCTTACTAGATGCCATCCAACAAGTCCCTGCATATGCAAAGTTCTTCAAAGAACTTTGTACGCAGAAAAGGAAGTTGATGGCCCATGTGCAGAAAAAGATTTATTTAACCGGGCAGGTGAGCGCAGTATTGCAACATCAAACCCCACCTAAGCTCAAGGACCCAGGGACTCCTATCATCTCATGTGTCATAGGAAACATCACTGTTGGGCGTGCATTGCTCAACCTTGGGGCAAGTGTTAACATCTTGCCGGGTTTCTTTTATGACCAATTTGGATTGAAAGAGATGAAACCTACACCTATGACTCTTCAGCTCGCAAATAGATCTATCAAGGTCCCAAGAGGGATACTTGAAGATGTTTTAGTCAAGGTGGAGGATTGTTATTTCCCTGTCGATTTCGTGATATTAGATATGGAGGGAGTTGATAGCCCACAGCAGACTCCTATTATTCTCGGTCGCCCCTTCCTAGCTACCGCCAATGCGTGCATCAATTGCCGCACTGGTGCGATGGATGTGTCATTCGGAAATAGGAAGATGCGGCTGAACATTTTTCGTGCTGCTATGGGGCCTGCGGTTGAGGAGGCTTCTTTCGAGGTTGATGTCATTCAAGACCTCGTAGAAGCAGAATATGCTTGGTTATTGAGTGATCCACCTCTTGAGGAGGATAAGGAATCACTAGAAGAGGATCACCTAGAATTAATTGAGAATCAGATAGGTGAGTTGAGTTGGATCAGGCACTTCGAGCCATTTAGAGGTAGACAGGATGGGAACACACTGCGCAGTGTCACAGATGACACTATTTTTCATAGAGAGCCCGATTGAGCCTGACTTCATGTCCATTGATCTCATGGACGATGAAGGATTTTTTTGGGGATCTGTCTGGCTGGGGACGTGAAACTTAGCGCTTTATGGGAGGCAACCCATATCTTGTATATTATTAGATTTGCTTAGAATTTATAGATTTTATTTTGTTTTTACTTTTTCATGAGTTTTTCATGTTCTTTTTGTTGCATTCTATGAGTTTCATGTTTTGTCATGTATACATTGCATTCATTACATTCATAGAACGTGTATTTTTAATTCATGTCAGGTCATTCCTCTCTTTTCTCTCATTTATTTCCTCTCATGTGCATTCACTTAGTTTCATATAAGCATGGGGGAGTGCCACTGGGACAGTGTCATTCAAGCATGGGGGAGGGTGTAGTTTGCACACCTTGATATTTTTGTTTACGTTCTTGCACATGTTTACACATCTCTCATGAAAAGTAGATTTTTAAAGAAATAGTTTGAACTTATATGAATGTTATTTCAAATCTGATGTTTTTAGAGGATTTTTAAGCCCCACGAAAAATTTTTCTGACATAAATCTAAAAATTATGGTTGTTTATGCGGATTTCAAAGAAATGATGATAGATACATGTTAGAATTTATTTTGAATCATAAATATGAATATGCACAGTTCTATTTTTGAAAAACTAAGCAAATGAACAAAAGCATAAAAACGAGCTCAAAAAGTGAGAAAAAGCATGCGTTAGGTTGTTTGGATAATTCCACAATCCTTAGTAGATGGAACTTAGATGTAAGTTGAAACTTTTAATTCCATTTCGAAAAGGAGAGTAGAAAACTTCGTGATCCTAAGTAACTGAGAACAGATACAAGTTGAAATATTTGACTCTCATGTTATAAAGGTGAATGAAGGAAGTCACTTTTATGTCTTAGTTGATATCTTTTGGTATGTATTGAAAAAGTATAGAAGATATTGACATTGCACAAAGCATAAAAGCAGACCACACGCAAGCTATAAGAGAAGAATAAGTGCGCAAAAAGAAAAAGCGTGAAAAAATGAAAAAATCGAGAAAATAGCTGAAAAAGAGAGAAAAGTTCAGTGCTTAGAAGTGATTGAGAAAACCTGTGCAGAAAACATATGAGTGAGGATAAGTAAATAATAATATGTTTTTATTGGATTTTCTAAGAATTAAACATAAATAATTGTGATATTTAGAAAAGTGAAAGAAATTCTTTTTCTGTGGTGGTATATAAAAGACTCTAATTATGTTTTGATTTTTTTTGTAACATGAAATATTTGTGAAAACAAAGTCTTTAATTACCTACTGATTATGAGGATGTGTAATATTTTGCAAACATGACAGAGATGTTTGTGGGTAGCATCACTGCAAACCCTCACGAGACCTTACTCGTCCACTGGGGTAACCCAAGGGTTGAAAGGGCTTGTTGCATGAGCTAAATGCAACCGTGATTCCTACGAAAGTGAGTTAGGTGATAGTTTGATTTCTTGTATTTTTCAAATTTGCTCGAGGACTAGCAAAACATAAGCATGGGGGTATTTGATCATGCATATATTTTAGGGATATTTCATATAAAAATATGCATGATTTCATGAGAAAATGATTTAAAAACCCAATTTTATGTTAGTTTCGAGTAAATGTGCTAAAATAATATAAGAATAGAAAATGCATGAAAAATAGTGTTATTTTACATTTTAATGCATATTTTAGTGTTTGACATAATTGTAGTAGTTTAGTTTTTGAAAATCATAAAAACAATTAGAGTTCAAATAGACTTAGTTTTATAATTCTAGAACATAGTCATTTTGAGTTGCTTTGTAAATAACTTTTTGAAGAGAGGTTTTGAAATGGAATTCTTTGAAATAAGATAGACTTATGGAAAAACTTTCAAAATTATAAATACCATACGTAGGGGGAAGAGAGGCTTGTCTTCTTTCTTTTTCCCAAGCCCTCTCTTCTTCCCCTTCCTCTCCACCTCTTCTTCTCCTTCTCCCTATTTTTCCCTCTTTTTCTCATCCTCTTTCCGGTGGAGAATTCTGACAATGGCTGAAGCAAGAGAGAGGATTCCAACTTCTTTTCTAACCCTTCCAATTCGGTAAGTTCTTCTTCTTCTACTTCTTCTTCTTCTCCTTTTCTAATTCCAGTTTCAATTTTATTTTTAGTCAAATGTAAGCATGAGCATCTGAATTTTTTAGCATATTTTCATTCATAGATTCATTGTGAGCATTAGTTCTATTTCCAATTGTTTTTGTTTACTGTTTGTTTGTTTTTAAGTTTTTTTTCTCAGCATTGCAGTGTGCGTACAGGTAGCCGTGAGATTTGTTTTTTTCATTTTACTTTGATCTCAAATCTAATGTTCCTTTTCAATCTTAGAATTTAGGAATTTATCTTTCAGTCAATTGCATTTTAAAATCATAACGAAATCCTCTATAGCAAGCTGCCAGAAATTTGTTTCATATTTGTTGAAATTACTTCAGCATTTACCTTTTTTTTTAATCACTGTGGAAGAAAAAAATTGATCGGCCGTGAAAAAGCAAAAGTGCTTTAGCCAGATTAATTTCAAAATTATCAAAAGATCTTTGGATTCACGATGAAATCCTCTGCTATTTCACCGTGAAAGTGGAATCTGGCAGCATCATTGCTGAATAATATTGAAATCAAACAGAAAAAATAGATCCACCGGAAGTGCGTTGTAGTTTACTCTGATCTGAATCCGTCGCCGGATTTCATACAGCATCGCAAGTGTTTGTGCATCCAGATCATCTGGATCTGGATCAATTATTTGTTCTGTTTTTGGTTCATCTGGATCCAGATCATCTGGATCATCTGCAAGACACCGAAAATTCCAACGATAGAATAAATCTTGATTTGCCGTAATATCTATCCAGTAGATTCATTCCGGTGGATTTCAAAATTGATAATCTGAGAAATTTACCTTCCAGTAAACATATATGATGCTGTGTCCCCTTCTGGTCGATGCATTTTCTTTTGGTGAATGATTTTGCTGAGTGAAAATACACTGAATCAATGATATTGATAGTTCTTATTCACGATTGAGAATCATGAATAGTTACATTTTTTTGGTGGCTACTGTTCACTATATCTTCCGGTAAACATCATTTCTGTTGGAAATAACAGTAAATGTTTTGTTTTAAAATATGATCGGATGTCTGAATCTCATATGAAGGGGGAAATTACCGATTTTTGAATCTGACTACTATTTTCCAAAGCTGATTGAATTTGATTTCTGATTTTATCAAATAGTTGAACTTTGAATCAAATTCAGTCTATCAAAATTATCTCTTTGTTATCTGTTATTCCGACAAGAGTGATGTGGTATTGGACCAGTTAATTGGATATCCGGATCCGGTTTGAGATATCGAATTAGGATGATAATACTTTGCTGATATTTTTTTAGATAGATACTACTTAGTACTTAGATTACTTAGTGTGTTGATATTAGATTTCTTAGTTAATTGATTAACTCATTGTTAGATTACATAGTTGCTAATCATTTTGCTATAAAAAATAGTTTAGTTAAGAAAGATAATCAGCATTGCTAATTACTTTGTAATTAGTTAGTTAGATTTAATAAAAGAAAAAAAAAATATATCATTTGCATTTAAAATTGTCATTTAGATTTCTTTAATGATTTCTTTCGTATTCTTAGCATTTAGTTAGTATATTTTAGTATATTCTATTTCGTCTTTCTCTGGTACTGCTCGTGTTTCGTTTGACTTGTGCAGGATTGCACGGGAGTGGAGTGGAAGAGATTACGTGACACGAAGTACGAAGAATAAAGCTTCTTTTTAGTTTTTAGTTTAGAATTAGGCATTTAATTGGGTTTGTAAATATTGCACTTTACGCCCTCTGCGAAGGGTATTCATTTGTTGTAATAGTTAGTTGTTTTTACATTTCAATAATTCGGCAATAAAGATTAGTTTAGATTTGTGTGTTTGAATACGATATATTCCCGTTCCCTGAGTTCGACCCGGTCTCATCCACTAGTGAGAACCGGTTTTTATTATTTGATGTCTGGTTTTCACATGTTTTACATTTAAAAATCTTTTCAAAATTACAATGATTTAAAAGAAGACATCAAGTCCATCATGCGTATATGTGTTCTAATGCTATAAAAAAAAATCATAGTGATTCAATCAAGCATATATGTATTCTAAGGCTATCAAAAAGATTTTATAGTGATTCAATCATGCATATATGTGTTTTAATGCTGTCAAAAAAATTTCATAGTGATTCAAAAATGCAGATATGTGTTCTAAGGCTATCAAAAAAATTTCATAGTGATTCAATCATTCATGTATGTGTTCTAAGATGTCAAAAAAATTTCATAGCTATTCAATCATGCATATATGTGTTCTAAGGCTGTCAAAAAAAATTCATAGTTATTCAAATTTGCATCTATGTGTTCTAAGGTTGCCAAAAAAATTTTACAATGATTCAATCATGCATATGTCTGAGTCCTAAAGCTGTCAAAAAAAAATTGTAGTGATTCAATCATGCATATATGTGTTCTAAGGCTGGCAAAAAATTTTTATAGCGATTCAATCATGCATATATATGTTCAAAGGATGTCAAAAATTTTTCATAGTGTTTCAATTCTGAATATATGTGTTCTAAGGCTGTCAAAAATATTTCATAGTGATTCAATCAAGCATATATTTGTTTTAAGGCTGTCAAAAAATTTTCATAGTGATTTAATCATGCATGTATCCTAAGGTTGTTAAAAATGTTTCATAGTGATTCAATAATGCATATATGTGTTCTACGGTTGTCAAAACAATTTAATAGTGATTCAATCATTCATATAAGTGTTCTAAGCCTGTCAAAAAAATTCGTAGTGATTCAATCTTGCATATATGTGTTCTATTGCTGTCAAAAAAATTTCATAGTGATTCAATCATGCATATATTTATTCGAAGGTTGTCAAAAAAAAATTCACAATGATTCAATCATGCATATATGTAACCTAAGGTTGAAAAAAAAAATCATAGTGATTGAATAATATATATATGTGTTCTACAGTTGTTAAAACAATTTCATAGAGATTCATTCATGCATATATGTGTTCTAAGGCTGTCAAAAAAATTTCATAGTGATTCAATCGTGCATATATGTGTTGTGAGGCTGTCAAAAAATTTTCATAGTGATTCAATTGTGCATATATGTGTTTTGAGGCCATAAAAAAAATTTCATAGTGATTCAATCATGCATATATGTGTTCTAATGCTGTAAAAAAAAAATTATAGTTATTCAATCATGCATATATATGTTCTAATGTTGTAAAAAAATATAGGTAGTGATTCAATCATGTATATATGTGTTCCAAGAATTTCAAAAATATTTCATAGTGATTCAATCAAGCATATATGTGTTCAAAGGCTGTCAAAAAAAATTTATACTGACTCAATCATGCATATGGGTGTTCTATGGCTATCAAAAAAAAATCATAGTGATTCAATCGTGCATATATGTGTTCTAAGGCTGATAAAAAAGTTTCATAGTGATTCAATCTTGCATATATGTGTTCAAAGGCTGTCAAAAAAACTTCATAGTGATTCAATCTTGCGTATATGTGTTATAAGGCTGTAAAAAAAAATTCATAGTGATTCAATCAAGCATATATTTGATCTAAGGCTGTCAAAAAAATTCATAGTGATTCAATCATGCATATATGTGTTGTAAGGCAGTCAAAATTTTTTTATAGTGATTCAATTGTGCATATATGTGTTCTAAGGCTGTAAAAAAAAATTTAAGTTATTAAATCAAGCATATATGTGTTCTAAGGCTGTCAAAAAATTTTCATAGTGATTCAATCATACATGTATGTGTTCTAAGCCGTCAAAAAAAATTTATTGTGATTCAATCATAATTATATGTGTTCTAAGGTTGTCAAAAAAATTTCATAGTGATTGAATCTTACATATATGTAATCTAAGGCTTGAAAAAAAAAATCATAGTGATTCAATCATGTATATATGTATTCTAAGGCCATCGAAAAAATTTCATAGTGATAATAATCATGCAGATATGTGTTCTAAGGTTGTCAAAAAATTTTTATAGTGATTCAATCATGCATATATGTGTTCTAATTTTGTCAAAAAAAATTTTTAGAGATTTGATATTGCATATATGTGTTCTAAGTTTGTCAAAAAAAATTCATAGTGATTTAATCATGCATATATGTGTTCTAAGGTTGTCCAAAAACTTACATAGTGACTCAAAGAGGCATGTATGTGTTCTAAGGCTGTCAAAAAAAATTCATAGTGATTCAATCATGGATTTATGTGTTCTATGGCAGCTAATTTTTTTTTATAATGATTAAATCATGCATATATGTGTTTTAATGCAATAAAAAAAAGTTATAGTGAATCGATCATGCATATATATGTGCTAACTCTATCAAAAAAATCTCATAGTGATTCAATAATGCATATATGTGTTCTAAGGCTGTCAAAAAAATTTCATAGTGATTCAATCACGCATATTTGTGTTTTAAGAAAGTAAAAGAAAAAATCATAGTGATTCAATTATGCATATATGTGTTCTAAGCATGTCAAAAAATTTCGTAGTGATTCAATCATGCATATATATGTTCTAAGGCTGTGAAAAAAAAATCATAGTGATTCAATCTTGCATATATGTGTTCTAAGGCTGTAAAAAAAAAATCAGTGCTTCAATCATGTATATATGTGTTCTAAGGATGTAAAAAAAAAATCATATTGATTCAATCATGTAGATATGTGTTGTAAGATTGTCAAAAAAAAATCATAGTGATTCAATGATGCATATATGTGTTATATTGCTGTCAAATTTTTAGTGATTCAATCTTGCATATATGCGTTCTAAGGCTGTCAAAAAGATTTTATACTGATTCAGTCAAGCATATAGTGTTCTAAGGCTGTAAAAAAAAAATCATAGTGATTCAATCATGCATATATGTGTTCAAAGGCTGTCAAAAAAATTTCATAGTGATTCATTCTTGCATATATGTGTACTAAGGCTGTCAAAAATTTTTTATAGTGATTCAATCTTGCATATATGTGTTCTAAGGCTGTCAAAAAAATTTAAAGTTTATAAACCTTGAACATATGTGTTCTAAGGCTGTCCAAAAAATTTCATAGTGATTCAATCATGCATATATGTGTTCTAACGCTGTAAAAAAAAATTCATAGTGATTCAATCATGCATATATGTGTTCTAAGGTTGTCAAAAAAAATTCATAGTGATTCAATCTTACATATATGTGTTCTATTGCTGTCAAAACATTTTTACAGAGATTCAATCTTGCATATATGTGTTCTAAGGCTGTCAAAAAAAAATCATTGTGATTCAATCATGCATATATGTGTTCTAAGGCAATCAAAAAAATTTCATTGTGACTCAATCAGGCATGTATGTGTTCTAAGGCTGCAAAAAAATTTCATAGAGATTCAATCATGAGTACATGTATTCTAAGGTTGTCAAAAAAAATTATAGTGATTCAATCATGCATATATGTGTTATAATGCTGTCAAAAAAAAATTATAGTGATTCAATCATGCGTATATTATTCTAAGGCTATCAAATTTTTTTTATAGTGATTCAATCATGCATATATGAGTAAAAAGGCTGTCAAAAAAAATCATAGTGATTCAATCATGCATATATGTGTTCTAAGAATGTAAAAAAAAATCATAGTGATTAAATCATGCATATATATGTTTTAAGGCTGTCAAAAAAAAATCATAGTGATTCAATCTTGCGTATATTTGTTCTAAGACTGTCAAAAAAAATTCATATTGATTCAATCATGTATATATGTGTTCTAAGGATGTCAAAAAAAATTCATAGTGATTGAATCGTGCATATATTTGTTCTAAGATTGTTAGGAAAATTTCATAGTGATTCAGTCATGCATATATGTGTTCTAATGCTGACGAAATTTTTTTTTAGTCATTCAATCATGCATATATGTGTTCTAAGGGTGCCAAAAAATATACATAGTGATTCAATCATGCATATATGTGTTCTAAGGCTCTCAAAAAATATTCATAGTGATCCAATCAAGCATATTTGTTTTCTAATGTTGTTAAAAAAAAATCATAGTGATTCAATCATGCATACAAGTGAACCTGGGTGTAAAAAAAAAATCATAGTGATTCTGTAATGCATATATGTATTCTACGGTAGTAAAAAATACTTCATAGTTATTCAATCACACTTGTATGTGTTCTAAGTGTCTCAAAAAAATTTAATAGTGATTCCATCATGCATATATGTGTTTTAAGGTTGTCACTAAAATTTTGTAGTCCTTCAATCATGCATAAATGTATTCTGAGGTTGTCAAAAAATTACATAGTGACTCAATCTTGTAGATATGTGTTCTGAGGCTGTCAAAAAAATTTTCTAATGATTCAATCATGCAGATATGTGTTTTAATGTTGTCAACAAAATTTTATAGTGATTCAATATTGTATAAATGTGTTCTAATGTTGTAAAAAAAATTTGTAGTGAATCAATCATGCATCTATGTGTCAAACGGTTGTCAAAAAATTTTATAGTGATTCAAAAAATGAAAAATGTGTTCTAATGATGTCAAAAAAAATTTATAGTGATTCAATCATGCATATATGTGTTCTAAGGCTGTAAAAAAAAATCATAGTGATTCAATCAAGCATATATGTGTTCTAAAGCTGTCAAAAAATGTTATAGCGATTCAATCATGCATATACATGATCTGGCTTTTTCAAAAAAAATTCATAGTTATTTGATCGTGCAGATATGTGTTCTAAGGTTGTCAAAAAAAATTCATAGTGATTCAATCTTACATATATGTGTTCTATTGCTGTCAAAACATTTTTACAGAGATTCAATCTTGCATATATGTGTTCTAAGGCTGTCAAAAAAAATTCATTGTGATTCAATCATGCATATATGTTTTCTAAGGCAATCAAAAAAATTTCATAGTGACTCAATCAGGCATGTATGTGTTCTAAGGCTGTCAAAAAAATTTCATAGAGATTCAATCATGAGTACATGTATTCTAAGGTTGTCAAAAAAAATTTATAGTGATTCAATCATGCATATATGTGTTTTAATGCTGTCAAAAAAAAATTATAGTGATTCAATCATGCGTATATTATTCTAAGGCTATCAAATTTTTTTTATAGTGATTCAATCATGCATATATGAGTAAAAAGGCTGTCAAAAAAAAATCATAGTGATTCAATGATGCAAAAATATATGTGTTCTAAGAATGTAAAAAAAAATCATAGTGATTAAATCATGCATATATATGTTTTAAGGCTGTCAAAAAAAAATCATAGTGATTCAATCTTGCGTATATTTGTTCTAAGGCTGTCAAAAAAAATTCATATTGATTCAATCATGTATATATGTGTTCTAAGGATGTCAAAAAAAATTCATAGTGATTGAATCATGCATATATTTGTTCTAAGATTGTTAGGAAAATTTCATAGTGATTCAGTCATGCATATATGTGTTCTAGTGCTGACGAAATTTTTTTTTAGTCATTCAATCATGCATATATGTGTTCTAAGGGTGTCAAAAAATATACATAGTGATTCAATCATGCATATATGTGTTCTAAGGCTGTCAAAAAATATTCATAGTGATCCAATAAAGCATATTTGTTTTCTAATGTTGTCAAAAAAAATTCATAGTGATTCAATCATGCATACAAGTGGACCTGGGTGTAAAAAAGAAATCATAGTGATTCCGTAATGCATATATGTATTCTATGGTAGTAAAAAATACTTCATAGTTATTCAATCACACTTGTATGTGTTCTAAGTGTCTCAAAAAAATTTAATAGTGATTCCATCATGCATATATGTGTTTTAAGGTTGTCACTAAAATTTTGTAGTCCTTCCATCATGCATAAATGTATTCTGAGGTTGTCAAAAAATTACATAGTGACTCAATCTTGTAGATATGTGTTCTGAGGCTGTCAAAAAAAATTTCTAATGATTCAATCATGCAGATATGTTTTTTAATGTTGTCAACAAAATTTTATAGTGATTCAATATTGTATAAATGTGTTCTAATGTTGTAAAAAAAAATTGTAGTGAATCAATCATGCATCTATGTGTCAAACGGTTGTCAAAAATTTTTATAGTGATTCAAACAATGATAAATGTGTTCTAATGATGTCAAAAAAAATTTATAGTGATTCAATCATGCATATACGTGTTCTAAGGCTGTAAAAAAAATCATAGTGATTCAATCAAGCATATATGTGTTCTAAAGCTGTCAAAAAATGTTATAGCGATTCAATCATGCATATACATGATCTGGCTTTTTCAAAAAAAAATCATAATTATTTGATCGTGCAGATATGTGTTCTAAGGTTGTCAAAAAAAAATTATAGTGACTCAATCATGCATATATGTGTTCTAGGGCTGTCGAAAAAATTCATTGTGACTCAATCATGCAAATATGTCTTCTAACATTGTCAAAAAGAATTCATAGTGATTCAATCATGCAAATATGTGTTCTAAGGCTGTCAAAAAAAACTTATAGGGATTCAATCATTCATATAAATGTTCTAAGGCTGTAAAAAAAAATTTATGGTGATTCAATCATGCATATATGTGTTCAAAGGCTGTCAAAAAAATTTCATAGTGATTCAATAACGCATATATGTGTTCTAAGGCTGTCAAAAAAAATTTATAGTGATTCAATCATGCATATATGTGTTCTAAGGTTGTTAAAAAAAATTCAGAGTGATTCAATCATGTATATATGTGTACTAAGGCTGTCAAAAACATTTTATATTGATTCCATCATCCATATATGTTTTCTAAGGCTGTCAAAAAAATTTCATAGTGATTCAATCATGCAAATATGTGTTCTAAGACTGTCAAGAAAATTTCATAGTAATTTAATCATTCATATATGTGCTCTCAGGTAGTCAAAAAAAAATTAAAGTGTTTCCATCATGCATATATGTGTTCTAAGCCTGTCAATAAAATTTTGTAGTGATTCAATCATGCATATATGTGTTCTAAGGCTGTCAAAAAAATTTCATAGTGATTCAATCATGCACATATGTGTTATAAGCCTGTCAAAAAAAAATCATAGTGATTCAATGATGCATACATACGATCTCAGGCTGTCAAAAAAAATTCATAGTGATTCCATCATGCATATATGTGTTCTAAGGCTGTCAAAATTTTTTTATAGTGATTCAATCATGCATTAATGTGTTGTAAGGCTGTAAAAAAAAATTCATAGTGACTCAATCATGCATATATGTGTTCTAGGTCTGTCAAAAAAAATTCATAGTGATTCAATCATGCACATATGTGTTCCAATGCTATCAAAAAAAATTTATATTAATTCAATGATGTGTATATGTGATCAAAGGCTGTCAAAAAAAATTATAATGATTAAATCATGCATATATGTATCCTAATCCTATCAAAAAAACAATTATAGTGATTCAGTCATGCATATATATGTTCTAAGGCTATCAAAAAAATGTTATAGTATTCAATCATGCATATATGTGATCTCAGGCTGTCAAAAAAATTTCATAGTGATTCCATCACGCATATATGTGTTCTAAGGCTGTCAAAAACTTTTTATTGTGATGCAATCATACATATATGTGATCTCAGGCTGTCATTAAAATTTCATAGTGATTCCATCATAAATATATGTGTTCTAAGGAAGTGAATAAAATTTTATAGTGATTCAATCTTGCGTATATCTGTTCTAAGGCTATTGAAAAAATTTCATAGTGACTGAATCATGCATATCTGCATTTTAATGCTATAAAAAAAATTATACAGATTCAATCATGCATATATGTGTTCTAAGGTTCTCAATTAAATTTTATTGTTATTCAATCATGCATAAATGCGTTCTAATGTTGTCAAAAAAAATTATAGTGATTCAATCAAGCATATATGTGTTCTAAGGCTTCCAAAAAAATTTCATAGTGATTCAATCATGCATATGTGTTCTAAGGTTGTCAAAAAAATGTTATAGGTATTCAATCAAGCATATATTTGTTCTAAGACCATCAAAAAAATTTATTAGTGATTCAATGATGCATATATGTGTTCTAAGGTTGTCAAAAAAAATTTATAGTGATTCAATCAAGCATATTTGTGTTCTAAAGCTATCAAAAAATTTCATACTGATTCCATCATGCATATATGTGTTCAAAGGCTGTCAAAAAAATTTTATAGTGATTTAATCGTGCATATATGTGTTCTAATGCTGTCAAAAATAATTATAGTGATTGAATCATTCATGTATGTGTTCTAAGGCTGTCAAAAAAAATTTATATTGATTTAATCATGCATATATGTGTTCTAAGGCTGTAAAAAAAATTCAGAGTGATTAAATCATGCAGATATGTGTTCTAAGGCTCTTAATAGAATTTCATAGTGATTCAATCATGCATATATATGATCTCAGGCTGTCAAAAAAAATTCATAGTGATTCCATCATACATATAAGTGTTCTAAGGCTGTCAAAAAAAATTCGTAGTGATTCAATCAAGCACATATGTGTTCTAAGGTTGTCAAAAAAAAAATCACAGTTACTCAATCATGCATATATGTGATCTAACATCGTCAAAAAAAATTCATAGTGCTTCAATCATGCATATATGTGTTCTAAGGCTATCAAAAAAATGTTATAGTATTCAATCATGCATATATGTGATCTCAGGCTGTGAAAAAAATTTCATAGTGATTCCATCATGCATATATTTGTTCTAAGGCTGTCAAAAACTTTTTATTGTGATGCAATCATATATATATGTGATCTCAGGCTGTCATTAAAATTTCATAGTGATTCCATCATGCATATATGTGTTTTAAGGCAGTCAATAAAATTTTATAGTGATTCAATCTTGCGTATATCTGTTCTAAGGCTGTTGAAAAAATTTCATAGTGACTGAATCATGCATATGTGTGTTCTAATGCTATTAAAAAAAAATTATATTGATTCAATCATGCATATATGTGTTCTAAGGTTGTAAAAAAAAATTTATAGTTATTCAATCATGCATAAATGTGTTCTAATGTTGTCAAAAAAAAAGTATAGTGATTCAATCAAGCATATATGTGTTCTAAGGCTTTCAAAAAAATTTCATAGTGATTAAATCATGCATATGTGTTCCAAGGTTGTCAAAAAAATGTTATAGGTATTCAATCAAGCGTATATTTGTTCTAAGACCATCAAAAAAATTTATTAGTGATTCAATGATGCAGATATGTGTTCTAAGGTTGTCAAAAAAAATTTATAGTGATTCAAACAAGCGTATTTGTGTTCTAAAGCTGTCAAAAAATTTCACACTGATTCCATCATGCATATATGTGTTCAAAGGCTGTCAAAAATTTTTTATAGTGATTCAATCGTGCATATATGTGTTTTAATGCTGTCAAAAAAAATTTATAGTGATTCAATCATGCATGTATGTGTTCTAAGGCTGTCAAAAAAAATATATATTGATTTAATCATGCGTATATGTGTTCTAAGGCTGTAAAAAAATTTCAGAGTGATTAAATCATGCATATATGTGTTCTAAGGCTGTTAATAAAATTTTATAGTGATTCAATCATGCATATATAAGATCTCAGGCTGTCAAAAAAATTTCATAGTGATTCCATCATGCATACAAGTGTTCTAAGGCTTTCAAAAACAATTCATAGTGATTCAATCAAGCACATATGTGTTCTAGGGTTGTCAAAAAAAAAATCACAGTTACTCAATCATGCATATAAGTGATCTAACGTCATCAAAAAAAATTCATAGTGCTTCAATCATGCATATATGTGTTCTATGGCTATCAAAAAAATGTTATAGTATTCAATCATGCATATATGTGATCTCAGGCTGTCAAAAAAATTTCATAGTGATTCCATCACGCATATATGTGTTCTAAGGCTGTCAAAAACTTTTTATTGTGATGCAATCATACATATATGTGATCTCAGGCTGTCATTAAAATTTCATAGTGATTCCATCATGCATATATGTGTTCTAAGGCAGTCAATAAAATTTTATAGTGATTCAATCTTGCGTATATCTGTTCTAAGGCTGTTGAAAAAATTTCATAGTGACTGAATCATGCATATCTGTGTTCTAATGCTATCAAAAAAAAATTGTACTCATTCAATCATGCATATATGTGTTCTAAGGTTGTCAACAAAATTTTATAGTTATTCAATCATGCATAATTCCGTTCTAATGTTGTCAAAAAAAAATTATAGTGATTCAATCAAGCATATATGTGTTTTAAGGCTTTCAAAAAAATTTCAAAGTGATTCAATCATGGATATGTGTTCTAAGGTTGTCAAAAAAATGTTATAGGTATTCAATCAAGCATATATTTGTTCTAAGACCATCAAAAAAATTTATTAGTGATTCAATGATGCAGATATGTGTTCTAAGGTTGTCAAAAAAATTTCATAGTGATTCAAACTTGCATATATGTGTTCTTAGGCTGTCAAAAACAAATTTATAGTGATTAAAAAATGCATATATGTGTTGTAATGCTGTCAAAAAAAATTATAGCGATTCAATCACGCATATATGTGTTATAAGGCTGTCAAAAAAGTTTCATAGTGATTCAATCATGCATATATGTGTTAAATGGCTGTCAAAAAATGTTATTGTGATTCAATCATGCATATATGTGTTCTAAGGCTGTCAAAAAAATGTTATAGTGATTCAATCATGCATATATGTGTTTTAAGGCTGTCAAAAAAATGTTACAGTGATTCAATCATGCATATATGAGTTTTAAGGCTGTCAAAAAAATGTTATGTAGATTCAATCATGCATATATGTGTTTTAAGGCTGTCAAAAAATTCATAGTTATCCAATCATGCAGATATGTGTTCTAAGTTTGTCAAAAAAAAATTATAGTGATTCAAACATGCATATTCGTGTTATAATTCCTTCAAAAAATTTCTATAGTGATTCAATCATGTATATATGTGTTCAAACCCTGTCAACAAATTTTTATAGTGATTTAGTCATGCATATATGTGTTCTAATGCTGTCAAAAAAAAGTTATAGTGATTCAATCATCCATATTTGTGTTCTAAGTCTGTCAAAAATATTATATAGTGAAATCATGCATATATGTGTTCTAAGGCGGTCAAAAAATTTTTAGAGTGATTCAATCGTGCAAATATGTGTTTTAAGGATGTCAAAAAAATTTCATAGTGATTC